>NC_052165.1:46436196-46736196 GCF_902713615.1 Scyliorhinus canicula | reverse complement strand
ACATCAGCGTAAGTATTCAGAAAGGTTGTGTGTGCTAAATAAATGTTTGATTTAAATATCCTGAACAATGTTTGAAAATGTGTAAACTCTACTCTACCCTCTGGTGTAATGGAGGCTCTTAAATAGGGTTGCCAACTCCCCAGGGTGGCTCTGGAGGCTCCAGCAATCAAAGATCTAACTGCAGGACACTGGGTAGAATTTTATGCCCCCCCCCCCCAAACCTCCAGAGTGAGTCTAGAGGCGGGGGCACTTACTCCAGCCAGATGATGCTCGATGGAGACTCTGTTACCTTCTTGTCTCCACCCCAATTAGGTCATGGGTGGGATGCCTTGTGGATGGCCGTCCAGCCCGCCACCCAATTGAGGCTCTCAAGTGAATAGTGATATGGATCCAGTGGCGGGGGAAGAACCCGTCATTGGGAAGCCCGAAAAGCAAACCCTTTCAGGCTTCTGAGGTAGGGGGTTTGACCCTCATGCAAAGGCACTCAGTGCCTGACCGACAGGGGGAAAGGTGAGGGGTGGGGGCTCTCTTGAAAGCGATTTCCCCCAGTCATTACCGCCGACTGCCATCACAGCCCCCTCAATCCCACCTTTACTCACCTGTGGCCTGGTCCCTCAGTGATCCGAGGCCTCTCCCTGGGTGCGTTACTACTGCTACTGGCATTTCGAACAATGTACAGCTGCCAGCTTCTGAATGGCCAGCAACTCTTGGAGGTGGGCGGAAGGGGGGTGGGGGTGTGAGGTGGATCCTGGGGAGACCTGTCGCTTATCCCCTACGTGGCAGTTCAGCACTGAATTCGTTGGGCTTTCATCAAAGGAGGTGATGCAGGTCTCCCGCAAGCTCAACAGCCAAAGGGCAACACCCCCTTCACTTGTATTAAATAACGGCCATGTGCGCAACAACCAGGAGGGAGTGGGGGTTTAAAAATAATTGTGTAAAATGGTTTTGTTTTGAGTATTTTAGTTTATCAGTTATAAAACATATTGGCGGTGTGGGGATGGGCGGAGGAGGAGGAGGAAAGTCAAGAATTGTCCATCAGTTAGTGAGGGGGCTGTTTGTTTTCCAGTTGGAATGGTAACTCAGTACATATGTGTTCAGGGATTGGAGTGGGAGGTCGTGTGCCGAAAACTCCTGGCATACATCCAAAAGAGTTGGCAACCCAAAAAGTAAAGAGACAGTAACCGGTCCCATCTGTCCAGAAAATCACAATCCATATGGTTACGTGGGGCTTTGCAAAGGAAAATGCTTCGTGTGAACCACCTCTCACCCCACCTTACTCCAAGGTGTAGTCACTGTTGTCATGCACATGAATACAGCAGCCAATTATGAATGAAAATCGCTTATTGTCACGAGCAGGCTTCAATGAAGTTACTGTGAAAAGCCCCTAGTCGCAAGCTCCCAGATACAACACCGAGATTAACAGCCAGTTATTCTGTTTCTGTTGGCAGTGGTTAATGGTGACAAAACGTTGGGAGAATCCTTTGCTTTTCTTCAAATCGTGGCCATGAAATGTTTTACATCAAACTGAGGGGAGGGCGGGGTCTCAGTTCAATGTTTCATCTGTTATGCAAGATACTCTGAGTATGCAGCACTCCTGTAGTATTGCAATGGGAGTGTCAGCTTAGATTATTTGCTCAAGTGTCTGAAGTGAGACTTTGGATCCATGGCTGACAAGTGAGAGTTCTGCAAACAGAGTCGCATTTCAGCGTTCACCCATTCTGATGCCCGTTGCCTCGTGTAGAGATGTGATGTTGGTTGGAAATAAGTAATTTGTGTCGGCTGTGAGGCTCTTGGAGTAAACAGCTCAAAAGCACATTTTCCTCAGGGTTAAGGTTGTGATTGGGATGTGGCTGGGTTTGCCACCCAAATCTTACATGAAAGATGATTAAAAGAATGAGGTGAAAGACTGATCAAGATGTCACCTTTCGAAAGGGAAGCACTAGATTTCTTGCACAGCTTGTTGTTTGGCAACACAATCTTCACTCAAACGACTTGGGAACAGAATCTTGACTGACATGTCTGTGTAGCAGTGGTATGTTAACATAAGGGCCCTCTTTCAGATTCAGACCTTTAACTGATGCTCTCAGGTGAACATCAAATAGGCCCGTGAGATTTTGTAAGAGTCAGGATGTGTCAGGGGATTAGTTTTCCCTGGTGTCCTGACCAAGCTTCATCTCTAAATCGACATGACTAAAACAGATTAACCTGTCATTTACCTCATTGCTGTTTGTGCGACCCTGCTGTGTAAACGTTTTAATCATTTTGCCCAACAAAACAAAATCACCATGAAAGAGTTTGCATTCTAGCACCTTTCACCATCTCAGGATATCCCAAAGTGGGGCGGGATTCTCCGACACCCCGCCGGGTGGGAGAATCGCAGGGGGTCGGCGTGAATCCCGCCCCTGCCGTCCTCCCAATTCTCCCACCCCCCGCCCAAAAAACTGGCCCGGCGTGAGTCGCGCCGCCCGCCTCGGAGAATGGCGGGGTCCGGCGGATTCAATGGGCGCCAGGGCCGCCCGAATTCTCCGGCCCGCGATAGGCCGAAGTCCCGCCCGTCTGTAGCCAGTCCCGCTGGTGTAAATCAGAGTAGGGGCCTTACCGGCGGGGCGAGCGGGCTCCGGGGTTCCTGGGGAGTGGGGGGGGAGATCTGGCACCAGGAGGTGCCCCCACGGTGGCCTGGCCTGCAGTCGGGGCCCACAGATCAGCAGGCGGGCCTTTGCCGTGGGGGCATTCTATTGTTCCGCATCGGCCACTGAGGGTAGCATGGTGGTTAGCATAAATGCTTTACAGCTCCAGGGTCCCAGGTTCGATTCCCGGCTGGGTCACTGTCTGTGCGGAGTCTGCACGTCCTCCCCGTGTATGCGTGGGTTTCCTCCAGGTGCTCCGGTTTCCTCCCACAGTCCAAAGATGTGCGGGTTAGGTGGATTGGCCATGCTAAATTGCCCGTAGTGTCCTAAAAAAAAGTAAGGTTAAGGGGGGGTTACGGGTATAGGGTGGATACGTGGGTTTGGGTAAGGTGATCATTGCTCGGCACAACATCGAGGGCCGAAGGGCCTGTTCTGTGCTGTACTGTTCTATTCTATCCCCGCGATGGCCGATGCGGAGATGAATCCTCCCGCGCATGAGCGGGGATGACGCCAGCACGCGCTGGCACTCCCGTGCACGCGCTGACTTGCGCCGGCCGACGGAGGCCCTTCGGCGCCGGCCGGCATGTCCCCAAACCCCTATCCCGCTGGCCGGCGGGGCGCCAACCACTCTGAGGCGGGCCTAGCCCCTGAAGGTGCGGAGGATTCTGCACCTTTGTGGCGGCCCGACGCTGGAGTGCCAGGTACGGGAGAATCCTGCCCGTGGTCACAGGAAGCACATAGATAATTAACCCTTCCACATTGTGAAACACGGGTACCCAATCACTCTGTGTCCTAAAATAAAGGTGAAACATGGAATTCCAAACTAAGTTAGAGTTTTAATGGTAGGCTTCCAATTAAAACATTTCCACACAAGCACCAAAACTGTTCGGATCACCCAGTTTAAACTTGCTCAGGGATAAATCTATTTGTATATTTCTGTAAATCCTCTCTCCTTTCATTATCTGCCAACTTTTCTCTGTTTTCTCAATGTAATCAAGCCCTTGTCTGTGTTCATTTCCCTGTCTGCGCAGTAGGTTTGAGTCAAGTCTCAATTGCAGCAAGCAGCAAGCCCTATGGGTGACCAGGAAACCGCTCAATGGCCATGTGATCTATCAGCACAGGTCCCGGTAAATTGCTGAGTGCTGCATGTAGTGGAGCTTGCAAATGGATGCATTGGATTGTTGTCTGTTCAGTCTACCAGTTAGCTCATTGGTTAACCTTTCAATCAACCTGTGCTTTTGTCGGCATAGTAATTTTGAGATAGACTTGACAGCTAGGCAGGCACAGCAGGATCTCACAAAGCAGCAAAGGAAGGAGCGGACATTCTGTTTTCAACCTGGGTTGAAGGATGAATGTTGGGCTTGACATTGGAGGAATGGCCTTCTGGTTGCGTGTGATGCTTTTTATGTCATCTGGGAAAAAGTGAAGGAAAAGACTGCATTTCTATGGTGCCCTTCACGTTCCTTTTGGGAGTACAGTCGCTGTTGTGATGGAGGGAACGTAGCAGCCAGCCTGCACACAGTAAGATCCCACACACAGTAGATAATCTGTTTTTTAATGATGTTGGCTGATGGAAAAGATTGGTCAGGCCATCAGGGTGGGTCGGGTACGTTTTGGCGCCGCCCTTTTGGCACCGATCATTTGACACCGCCATTTTGGCGCTAAATTGATTTGGCGCTCATTATTTTGGCGCCCAGCTGTTTTGGCGCCTTTGTTGTGTATTGAATATATTGCCAGGAATGTAATGATAGGTTAATAATAATAATAGATAAAAACATGACATTTATTTCTAACACCAAATATTAAGTAAAATGAGTATAAAAGTTTAATGCAGTTCATAGTTGTGGGCCAAACCACGTAAATATTCAAGTGGTGCCCGTGAATCAAACTGTTGTGCGATGTTTAAGATACGCTCATCGGCCTTAATGTATTTCAGAAGTTTTTAGTGGCGCCAAACAGACGAGCGCCCAAAAGGCCAGCGCCAAAACCGATGAGCGCCAAAACCGATGAGCGCCAAAAGGGCGGAGCCAAATAGTCCCATTCCCATCAGGGTAACTTCTCCTCTTCTTTGAAATGGTACCAGGGCAATTTTTACAATCACTTGAGGGGGCAGATATTTAACATCTCATCCAGTTAACATCTCATTCATAATACAGTCCAAAGATGTGCGGGTTAGGTGGATTGGCTATGCTAAATTGCCCATAGTGTCCTAAAAAAAGTAAGGTTAAGGGGGGGGGGGGGGGGGGGGGGAGGTTGTTGGGTTACGGGTATAGGGTGGATACGTGGGTTTGAGTAGGGTGATCATTGCTCGGCACAACATCGAGGGCTGAAGGGCCTGTTCTGTGCTGTTCTATGTTCTATGTACCTCTGACGGTGCAGCACTGCTACAGGATGATCCTAGATAATGGGATCAAGTGTTGGTGTTGAGCTGGGAATCCACAACTCCTAATTCAAGAGTATGATCACTCAGCCAGGCTGGTACTTAGAACAATACATTTTTAAGGGTTTTAATTGAATACATTTCAACAGTCCATCCTTCTTCCAAGAGGTTGCCATCATGTCAGGATATAGTGTTTGGAACTTCTTTCCCTGCAGCAGCTCCCTGAGAAACCGGGGAATGTTCAGGGGTTGGACTGGGGGTGGGCTCGTAGGAAATCTGGATGGAACTGGGCAGCTTCTATCATCTCGTTTAGAGGATGACTTAGAGCATGAAGAGATCCAGGTGGAGGCACTAGTAATTTAACCATCTATTTTTATTTAGAAAGGCTTTTTTGACAATTGTTTTATGATAGTACCACAATATTAATGATTGGAAAAGTTACTGCGCTTTGCCAGCTGAGCTCATTGGAAAATATATATTTGTCACAAGTTATTTTGGTTATCTGATCTGAAGGCACTTGAGTGACTTTGCAACAATCTGTTTTTCATATTAAACTAACATGTTAATCTACCAGTTGATACCTCTGTTGAAATAGCAATGCCAGTCATTTCGAACAACATTCGGACGTCAGTGACCCATGTTGTTGATACTTTGAGTGTGTATGTGTGAGGGAAGGTATGTGTGTGTGAGAGAGGGTGAGTGTGTGTGTGAGGGATGGTGTGTATGTGTGAGGGAGGGTGAGTGTGTGTGAGGGAGGGTGAGTATGTGAAGAAGTGTGAGTGTGAGGGAAGGTGAGTGTGGGGGTGGGTGAGTGGGTGTGAGGGAGGATGAGTGCGTGTGTGGGAGGGTGAGTTGGTGTGTGAGGGAGGGTGAGTGTGTGCATGTGAGTGAGTGTGTGAGGGAGGGTGAGTATGTGCGTGCGAGTGAGAGAGTGTGTGAGTGTCTGTGGGAGAGTGTGTGTGAGTGAGTGTGTTGTGGAGGGATCCCTGGACACCTAGGTCACGTACCCCAATAGGACGGAAAATTGGACGTTGGAGAAAAGTCGGAATTGACAGCGGCCATTGGGAGGTGGAGGGGCTACGGTGTGTTTGGGAGGGAGGAGGGGAAGAGGGTGTTAGAGAGGGAGGGGAGAGGATATTAGACAGGGAGAGGGCATGGGGAAGAGAGTGTTAGAGAGGGAGGGAGGGAGAGGGTGTTAGAGAGGGAGGGTGGGGGAGGGGGAGAGGTTGTTAGAGGGCAGGGGAGAGGGTGTTATGGCAGAAGGGGAGAGGGTGTTAGAGTGGGAGGAGGAGAGGGTGTTAGAGAGGGAGGTGGAGAGGGTGTTAGAGAGGGAGGAGAGGGTTTTAGAGTGGGAGGAGGAGAGGGTGTTAGAGAGGGAGGAGGAGGGTGTTAGAGAGGGAGAGTGTTAGAGGGGGTGGGGAAGAGAAGGTGAGGGTGTTAGAGCAGAGGTGGTGAGGGTGTTAGAAAGAGGGTTGCAAAATGTGAGAACCAGGTAGCCGAAGGCCGGGCTGTCAATACGGGTTGGGGAACACGCAGAGGCCAGGATCTGAGGAATAATTGGCTGTTTTTGACTTACAATCAGAAAATGTTTTTCCTCACATCTAACATGTGCGATGGTACTAAATAACATTTAGATTTTTTAAAAAATAAAGCAGCAAATGATCTTTTTCCTTGCTGTAGCATGTGGCAGAATCCTGGAGATTAATCTAAAGACTCCAAGAAAATTCTGGAAAATTGATCCAGAAAGTACATGAACATCCTGGAAATGTAGGGGCCAGAATTTCTGATCCTGAGGCCGTGTTGACACCTCTTTAACCTGTGATTATCTCTCTCCCTGGATCTGTAATGATTTGATTACCTGCAAATGCCTGCATTCCAAGCAGTGTCCAGCATCTCTGACTTTGTCTATATAGATGTTTCTGGATCATACCTCTCCATTCACCTGAGGAAGGAGCAGTGCTCTGAAAGCTCGTGTTTGAAACAAACCTGTTGGACTTTAACCTGGTGTTGTAAGACTTCTTACTGTGCTCACCCCAGTCCAACGCCGGCATCTCCACATCATAGAAAATAGAACAGTAAAGCACGGTACAGGCCCTTCGGCCAACGATGTTGTGCCGACCAATAATCCTAATTTAAAATCAACCTAACCTGCACCCCTTTAATTTACTGCTGCCCATGAGTTGCTCAAATGTCCCTAATGACTGTGACTGCACCACCTCTGCTGGCAGTGCTTTCCATGCACCCATCACTTTCTGTGTAAAGAACCTACCTCTGACATCTCCCCTATACCTTCCTCCAGTCACCTTAAAATTATGTTCCCTCGTGACAGCCATTTCCACACTGGGGAAATATCTCTGTCTATCCACGCTATCCATGCCTCTCATCACATTGTACACCTCTATCAAGTCACCTCTCTTCCTTCTTCGCTCCAGTTCCGATGTTCTGAGGCGGTCATAAGTTCTTATTGAGCTCCCTAGTGACTTTGATCTGTCCAATTAACGATGTGGGTGACTTAATTTCCCCCACTATCCACCCCTGTCCTCAGAGAATTCATCGGAGTCAGGACCAGAGGTATCTGTCCAGTACTCTGGAGCCATTTTTCCAGCTGTGCCTCCTCTGCATCATCCAGATTCGGGACATGAAAAGTCGGCCCAAGATCTCATCTGGTGACTATGAAGTCTGAGCTCCCACTTCAGAGTTAGATCGTCATTCCTGGTTTACACTCTACGGGTTGATTTGGATGAAATAAATGCAGGTTTCTCCTGTAAAGGATGGGCGATCAGCTGGAGAGCCACCTGTGTTGCCCCTTTCAGGTCACTGAAAGGGGCAACACAGGTGGAGAAGGTAGTCAAGAAGGCATATGGCATGCTTGCCTTCATTGGCCGGGGCATTGAGTATAAGAATTGGCAAGTCATGTTGCAGCTGTATAGAACCTTAGTTAGGCCACACTTGGAGTATAGTGTTCAATTCTGGTCACCACACTACCAGAAGGATGTGGAGGCTTTAGAGAGGGTGCAGAAGAGATTTACCAGGATGTTGCCTGGTATGGAGGTCATTAGCTATGAGGACCGGTTGAATAAACTCGGTTTGTTCTCACTGGAACAACGGAGGTTGAGGGGCAACCTGATAGAGGTCTACAAAATTATGAGGGGCATAGACAGAGTGGATACTCAGAGGCTTTTCCCCAGGGTAGAGGGGTCAATTACTAGGGGGGGGGCGTAGGTTTAAGGTGTGAGGGGCAAAGTTTAGAGGAGATGTACGAGGCAAGTTTTTACACAGAGGGTAGTGGGTGCCTGGAACGCGCTGCCGGAGGAAGTGGTGGAAGCAGGGACGATAGTGACATTTAAGGAGCATCTGGACAAATACATGAATAGGATGGGAATAGAGGGATACGGACCCAGAAGGTGGAGAAGATTTTTAGTTTAGACGGGCAGCATGGTCGGCACGGGCTTGGAGGGCCGATGGGCCTGTACCTGTGCTGTACTTTTCTTTGTTCTTTGTTCCTTGGATTACCACATGGACGATTCAGGCAAAAGTCCACTCCACAAACTTACCATCAGTAAGAAAGTCGAAACCACATTGCACTGGCATTAAACTTGTGTAAGTGTTCCAAATTGGGAATCTTCATGCATTCCTGTTGCCAGATGATGTAACAATGCCCATGTCTAATCACTTGAGCAGTTATGTTTCCCTGTAATCCTTCACCTTTGCTGCCCCACTTGGGGCAATAGGAACTCTTTTGGCGAACGTAGCTCACTGATATTTTGCAAGGTGCTGCCTTACACTTAACCCTTCAGATTTGCAATGTTTGGGCTGTTTGGCTGATAAATACCTTTGCTTCAACACTTTAGCATCTGCGAGTGCACAGACACTGAAGCGGAAGCCATCGTGCACCTTAAGAGTGAGCTGCGGGAAAAGGAACTGAAGCTCACGGATATCCGCCTGGAAGCCCTCAGCTCTGCCCACCATCTTGACCAGATCCGGGAAGCAATGAATAGGATGCAGGTAAATACCACAAAAAAGACAGTTTGACACCTCTCAGGGCCTCATAAAGTGCTTCACAGCTAATGAAGTAGTTTCTGAAGTGCAGTCACCATTGTAATATAAAAACATTGGAGCCAGTGTGCACAAATTAAGATCCAACAATGTGATCAGTATTGGCCAGCACTCCAGTAGCTCCTCTTATATAGCAGTCATGGGATGCTTTACTTTCACTCATGAGCGCAGACAAGAGCCTCGCGTTAACATCTTTGGTCAGAAAACAGCAACTCTGACGAAGCAGCACTCCCTCAATAACGCACTGGAGCATCGACCTGGATTTTGTGCTGAAGTCTGTGGAGTGGGATTTGAACTCAGAACCTTTTGACAAGTACTACCCACTGAGCCAAAGGCTGACCTCTCATGTTCTCACCATCTGTTCAGTGTATGTGGCACAGTACACAGTCCCCAAATATGTTCATAATCCTTGACTAATATATTATTAAATCTAATGATCGTTTTCTTTTCATTGAAAAACATTATTTCAACATTTGGACCAAAAGTTTATTTGAAGGCTTTGTTTTGGAGATGCAGGCCGTTTCCATGGTAACGTAGTTTTTAAAACTGGTTGTGTGTCTGGGCGACTAAACCAAAGAGAAATCTGGCAGACACTCTGACAGTTTAACTGGTGTGTGATACAGACTTTACTATCTGATAATTATTCCAGATTTATTTCTGCTCAATTGCAGAATGAGATTGAACTTCTTAAAGCTGAGAATGACCGTTTGAAATCAGAGACTGGAAGTAGCAGTGGAGCAGCACGCACTCAGTCCCAGTCTTCAAATTCATCTTCCTCTTCCTCATCCCGCCAGTCTTTGGGACTTTCCCTGCACAATCTCAATGTCGCCGGTGCTTCGACAACAGGTAAAGTAGAAACTGAAATAAATTAAATTGGCACGATGTAAAGTGCATGTTTGCAAGATTTGCTTAAAACTGTCTATTCACATGAGTGTACATCATCGATATGCCTGACCATGTAGTTGGGATTCTGAAGGTAAAGGAGGCAGGTTTTAATTGTTGGAGATGCAGACTTGAAAGTATATGGTATCAGGATATGATTTAGCTATCCACTGTCGGATCTGGTTGGACCACATAAAACATCTGCTGTCATCTCTCAAAACTGCTCACAGTTCCAGGACCATGCTGCAAGCCAGAAATAACCACCAGCCTCTCCTCTCTACTGGAAATGACCTACTTAAATCCCTTTTTCCTGTCTCCTTCACCCCTCACCTCCAACAACAAGTGCAGGAACCTCATTGATGCCTTTGTCGGTAAGATTGGGACAATCTAACCAGCTGCCTCTGCTGTTTCCCTCCCTTTCACTCGTCCTCCAAGCTTCCTCGAAACATTCTCCTTGCTCTAGCCCTAAACTTGCAGCTTTCTCTATTTCCTCTTCGATCTCCCTTGTGCCCTCTCCAAGCTCAGCTTGTCCATGTGACCAGTATCGGCCAGAGCTAATGTGACTCCCACCCTTTGCTCTCTCACTGTACCCACCGTGGGTGGCACCGTGGCACAGTGGTTAGCACTGCTGCCTCACAGCTCCAGGGACCCGGGTTCAGATCCAGCCTCGGGTGACTGTGTGGAGTTTGCACTTTCTCCCCGTGTCTGCGTGGGTTTCCTCTGGGTGCACCGGTTTCCTCCCACAGTCCAAAGAAGTGCAAGTTAGATGGATTGTCCACACTAAATTCCCCCCTAGTTTCCAAAAGGTTGGATGGGGTTACGACAATAGGGTGGAGGCATGGGCTTAAGTAGGGTACTCTTTCAAGGGCCAGTGCAGACTCGATGGGCCAAATGGCCTCCTTCAGCACTGTAGGGATTCTGTGTTCTATGATCAGTGCTATTTCCACCAAGCCCTGACCTTCCAACATTCATTCCCAGCTCCAATGTCAGCCCTCTCTCTCTTCAGGTGCTGTCTCTCCTTCCTAGTCTCAAAATAACAACAAGGCTTACATTTATATAGCACTTTTAACTTAAGCCCTTCACAGGAGCATTATAAAACAAAGTGTGACAATGAGCCACATCAAGAGATATTAGGTCAGATGACCAAATGCTTGATCAAAGAGATCAGCTTTAGGGAATGTTTTATAGGAAGAAAGTGGAGTAGAGATGTGGTGAGATTTACGGAGGGTATTTCAGAGCTTAGGACTCAAGTACTGAAGACTCAGTGGAATGATTAGAATTGGGGATGTCCAAGAATCTAGCATTAGATGAGCATAAATACCTTGGAAGGTTGTGATGCTCGGGAAGATTACAGACATAGGGAGGGACAAGTTCCATGAAGAGATTTAAAAGCAAAGAGAATTTTAGAATCAAGTTGTTGCTTGACTGGGATCCTACATAATTCCGCAAGTACAGAGGGGATAGGTGAATGGTACTCAGTGCATGTTGAGACACGGGTAGGAGTTTTAGATGACTTCACTTCATCTCCCCTCTCCTCAAAACTTTAAACCTTAAGCCTCCCTTGCAAACTACCGCCCATATTCAAACCCCCCAAATTCCGCATCAAAAGTCTTGAACGCATTGCTGCCTCCCAAATGCATGCTGATTTTTCCTAGAACTCCATGTTTGAATCTATCCAATCGGGTATCAGCCCCTGACACAGTAACAGGGTCTATTAGCACCAATGACGTACTGTGAGAAAGGTAAACATTTCCTCCACTTCCTTCTCAATCTGTCTGCAGCCGTCGACACATTGGCCGCATCAACCTGTTCCAACACCTCCACTGTCGTCCAGCTGGGTGGGACTTCTTTCACCTGGGTTTATTCTTAGCGGTCCAGTTGTAGTCAGAGAATCACCTGCAATGGCTTCTCTTCCTGTTTGTGCACTGTTACCTCCGGTGTTCCCCAAGGATCTATCCTTGACCCCTCCTATTACTCATCCACATGCTGCCTTTCAGTGACATTATCTGATTAGTTTTCACATGTACGATGAGGATATCCAGCTCTACCTCACCATCACCCTGCTCCACTCCTCCATAGTTGCTAAATTATCCCACTGCATATGTGACATCCAGTATTGGATGGGCAGGAATTTCCTCCAATTAAATATCCGGAAGGTTGAAGCCATTGTTTTTGGTTCATTCTGCATTCCCTAGATACCAATCCACCCATCTCCCTGGCAACTGTCTGAAATTAAACCAGACTATTCACAGCCTTCATTTCATATTTGGCCTCGAGATGAGCTTCCATCCACATAGTCAAACCATCACTAAGGCCGTCTATTTCCATTGTTGCTTCTCAACCCTCAATCATGTCTTTGTAACCTTCAGACTTGATTATCCCAATGTACTTCTGGCTGCTGAGCCACATTTTACCCTCTAAGTTTGAGGGGATGGATTTCACGGTACTCTGCTGGCACATTTGAAGATGGGAGGGGCCCTAAAATAAAATGTGTCCTTCCCTACCACCCACCCCTGACGTGTCTTTCTTATTACGGTGTCAGCCAGGCCTCCTGCTCTTATTGAGGCTCTTCAATAGCCAACTAATGGCTTCATTCCACCACCGCAAATTTACATGTGGCTGGGGAAGGCGGGGGCAAGATGGGCAGCCAAGCAGCTTTCACTGCACCGGCTCTTGTCAGAAAGAAATGGGGGGGGGGGGGGGGGGGGGGGGGGGGGGGGGGGGGGGGGGGGGGGGGGGGGGGGGGGGGGGGGGGGGGGGGAGGGAAATACCTTTTGGGGTGGGGGGGAGGGAGTTCTCCTGTGCTCAATGGGGAAATCCCCCTCCCTAAGATTATAACCACTTAATCTCTGCCTCTTGCTGGCGTTTGCCAGGCAGGCCAGACCAAAGATCCCTGTATTATCAGAAGTTGGGATCCATCGCTTCTTCATCTTCATGCACTGCATAAAGATTCATCTTCATGCCTCCTTCTGCACTGTAGTTCAATGTTCTATGGGCGGAATTCTCCGACCCCACGCCGGTGCGGAGAATAGCGGGATGCACCATTTTTTCCGCTATGCCGGTCCGACACGCTCACGCTATTCTCCCCAATGCGCAAATTTTTCCGACCGCCTTTCCCGCAAATAACCCCGTCAAATTGCCCGAAACGGCCAAAACCGGCCTCCCACTATTCTCCGGCCCGGATGGGCCGAAGTCCCGACGTCGGCACGCAAGTGGAGTACGCCGGCTGACACACCTGCTTTTCAAATTCATCAGCCAGTCGAGCTGGCTGACGAGGAGGTGAGCGGACCGCCGGACCGTGAGAAAACCGGGGCTGGCATCCTGGAGAACGCAGCGAACATTGTGTGGGGGGGGGGGGGGGGGAGGAGAAGAAGAAGGAGGGGGCGGAAAGGAGAAGGGGGAGGGAGGGAGAGAGTGGGGGGGGAGGGAGGGAGGGAGGGGGGGGGCCGCTCTCTCCTTTTTACGACGCGGAGTGGCGATATTGTGGCGTCATTCGGGAGTCGCAGCCTTTTCGCGTTTAACGCATGGCACCCGCGGCCCCGCTCCTAGCCCATTTCCGGGGCGTGAATAGCTCGGGAGCGGGGCCGTATCGGGCCGTCGTGATGCTCGGCCGATTTCACGACGGCCATCTCGATTTTTATCGGGAGCGGAGAATACCGCCCTATGTTCATGAACGTCATGTAGTCCCAGCAGCACTTCAGGTACCATTACCTCCTTAAAATCCACCTGAAGTCCTCTTATAAATCTGGCTGGTCTATTAAACCTTTTCCCCTGTCACCCCTGTGCTCGCTGACCAACATTGACCCCCAGTCAAGCTTATCTACTCTATGCCTCTATTTATAAAGACCTGCATAAGGAGCAGTATGTTTCAAACCAAAATAAATGTATACTTTTTCCCCCTTCCAGATATCTTGCCTGATGACGGGTCTGATGGTTCATTTCGTAAAGAGGGCTGTAGCGTGAGAATTATGATTTGCCTGAACAAACAGTTGAAACGAACAAAGGTATAGAGACAGGCGCTGGGTTTTGTGCTGCGCGCGTCCAAAAGGGGTGGAGCTGGGGGGAGTAGGGAGAGGTGTGCATTTCCAAAGATAATCAAGGCAAACTGTTTTAGGAAGATCGGAGCTGGAGAAGGCCACTCAACCCCTTGAGCCTGTTCAATAATATCACAACTGATCTGTATCTTAAATTTATCTACCAGTCGTGGGTCTGGAACTCTTAATATTCCCAGCTCAACATAAATGTCTCAAATTCAATTTTGTTTCTGCTTGAATGGATATGTGGAACCAATCTGCTGATGAGACTTCCATCAGGAGTTAGGAAGCTGTGAGCACATTGACCTCTTAAGAGTGAAGCCAAGTGGATAGATTCCAAAGGGCTAGGACAAGCATGATGTGGTGAATGGCCTCATTCAGGACTCCACAATGTTTTGATCTTACTTTAATATATGTTGTAAGCATTTCAAGGGATGATCTTTTAAAAATGATCGCAAAGATTATAAAAATGTTTTTTCATTCACAAGTGAGCTGTGCAAAACAAAGTCACATTACAGGAAGAAAGAACAGGCTTTGGTGTTAGTGCTGACTCTAGTCTCTCAGAGCATTCCAAGCACTTAATGTTGTTTTTTTCCTTACGGAAGCTAGTGCAGCCATTGCTGTTAAGGAGACATTCAGAGCAGACAATCCGCAAACAGCACCCCACCCCACACATCCCACTAACAGACGAGGAATGAGTCATGTGATCATTAATTTCTGATGGAATCTTGGCCAGAGCACCAGGAAAACCTCCCCACCCGTCACTCTTTCCCACACAAAGTTGCAAGACCATCAACTGGTGCAGGGAGATGGGAGACATTCGGCTTAAACCTTGTTCAACAACAACTTCGATTTACATAGTGCCTTAAAGTGTGTGTGTGTGGGGGGGGGGGGGGGTAACCTCCCATGATGCAGTTGAAACAAACAAAGGTATGGGATAGGAGCTGGGTTGGGGGGGGGGTGCATTACCAAACAAAATTTGACACTGAGCAATACACACTGATAGGGCAGGTGACCAAATGTTGAAGAAGGAGGCTGGAGAGTTACTGTGAGGGTTCCTCGATTTAATTGTTGCGTTGATTCAGCTGGTCATTATAGTCTACAATCATTCTTCTTTCAGGATGAGAAGTCACCTCAGTATCTCATAGGTTCATTAGGAGTCAGTGGGAAGACAAAGTGGGATGTTCTTGATGGTGTTATCCGCCGATTGTATAAGGTAAGCAGCGTGTGCAACCAAGAAAAAGTCCACTCAAGGTTCTTTCATGTCCCTGATACAAATGTTGCAATACTGTATCAAGTACCCCGGGATCATTGGGAGTGCAGATCAGAGAATCCAGATCAACAAAACTCTTCTACTAGGTGCTCTCTCCAAAGACAGCTGCCCCGCAGAATTAACCCAATAATCAAGATTCATTCCTTGTTGCAATGAAGTGTTAACGAATGAGTGTTAGGAATTTGGGGGCTCATCTCACCGGTTTCTCTGTCCACTAAAACCAACAGATGGAAAATTCTGCAGCGATGTATGCTGTACAAAAATTCCCGATACATTTCCCAAACCGAAAACACAGCTGTGTGACAGGAGCATTTCTGAAGCTAGCTTCATTGTCTAAATTGGCATTCCCCTGATATGACTTATGGTAATGAAATCTGTCAGATTGTGGGAAAACCCAATTGGTTCACTAATGTTCTGCAACAAAAGGAAGAGACTAAACCTTTCCTGCTGTCCTTTTATCTGGCTCCAGTCCACATTGCGCAGTTAACTCTTAAAAGGGCCTGATAAGGTCGTCAGTGGAGGAGCTGAAGGCTAAATGGGAGGAGGAACTCGGGGAGCAGATAGAGGACGGGACTTGGGCGGATGCCTTGGAGAGAGTCAACTCTTCCTCCTCATGTGCGAGGCTTAGTCTCATCCAATTTAAGGTGCTGCACCGGGCCCACATGTCCGGGACTAGGATGAGTAGGTTCTTCGGGGGTGCGGACAGGTGCACCAGATGTTCGGGGAGTCCTGCGAACCACGCCCATATGTTCTGGGCATGCCCAGCACTGGAAGAATTCTGGAAGGGGGTGGCGGGGACGGTGTCGAGGGTGGTTGGATCCAGGGTCAAACCAGGGTGGGGACTCGCGATTTTTGGAGTTGCGGTAGAGCCGGGAGTGCAGGAGGCGAAAGAGGCCGGTGTCCTGGCCTTTGCGTCCCTAGTAGCCCGTCGAAGGATTCTGTTACAATGGAAGGATGCAAGGCCCCCAAGTGTGGAGACCTGGATCAGTGACATGGCGGGATTTATAAAATTGGAAAAGGTCAAATTTGCCCTGAGAGGATCAATACAAGGGTTCTATAAACGATGATGTGGAGATGCCGGCGTTGGACTGGGGTGAGCACAGTAAGAAGTCTTACAACACCAGGTTAAAGTCCAACAGGTTTGTTTCAAACACGAGCTTTCGGAGCACGGCTCCTTCTTCAGGTGAAACCTATAAACGATGGCAGCCTTTTCTGGACTTCCTGGCTCAGAGATAGGTAACTGGGTCAATAGCAGCAGCAACCCGGGGGGGGGGGGGGGGGGGGGGGGGGGGGGGGGGGGTGCATTATTGTAGTGTTTATTCTGTAACTTTATAGTGTGTTAATTTGCGTTGTTGTCAAAATGCTGGGTTGTTCATGGGGATGGGGCGAATGTATATGATTGTTAATATTATTGTTATTTTCGGTATTTTACTAAGGTGCGTCAATGTTGTATAAAATCAAAATTTCTCAATAAAAATTATTTTTAAAAAAAAAGGGCCTGATAAGCCACTCTGTTATTGGATAAGCTCTTTCTGAGGAAAGGCTTATCACCACCTTCTCAAGTCAGGGATAGGCAGTTTATGCTGAACTTGCCAGAACAATCCCCGTAAATAAGTTACATGTACAATCACATTTGTAAACTTTATCTTTCCATTTGGCAATGTAGGAGTATGTTTTCCGTTTGGACCCAGCCACCAGCCTTGGAATGTCCTCTGACAGTATTCTCAGCTACAATATCGGTGACATTGTAAGAGCCGGTAATCTGGAGCTGCCTGAACTGCTGCCCTGTGGATACCTAGTTGGTGAAAACAACATCATTACTGTGCATCTAAAAGGTATGTTATTTTTAATCAGGCTGTGGTGGAGTTCGTGAAGCAAAGAAAAACTTGCATTTCTATCGAACTTTTGCAACCTTGATGTCCCAAAATAACCAATCAAGCACCGTAAGGCCAGATCTTCTGGAATTGACATAACCACCCCCCCCCCCCCCCCCCCCTGCTGATTAGAACCATTTGGAAGTCCTAACACACTGACTTCATGGAACTGCCCAGAAAGTTAATGCATCCAATATGGAAATTTCTGTTTCCCCAGCCCTCTCTGAGCAAATCTCCAACTTTTGAGTTAGAATCTGAGACTTTGGATGGTTTGACTCACCTGGATAGTTACCCTGAAAATGCTAGACAGGAAAATTCTAGTTTAACTTCCAGTAGAGGCGGCATGTGGTTAGCACTGGGACTACAGGGCTGAGGACCCGGGTTCGAATCCCAGCCCACTGTCCGTGTGGAGTTTGCACAATCTCCCCGTGTCTGCGTGGGTTTCACCCCCATAACCCAAAGATGTGCAGGTTAGGTGGATTGACCATGCTAAATTGCCCCTTAATTGGAACAAAAAAATAATTAGGTACTCTAAGTTTATTTTAATAAAAAGATAAAGTTTAACTTCCAGTAACTGTGAAACTGACTCTTTCTCCTCCGCCCATCACCAATCACTAATCCAACACCCCTCAAGATCCCCTGACCCCTCCAATAACCACCCTATTTCCCCCCCCCCCCCCCCCCCGACTTGATCACCTCGTCCACGTGCCACCCTCCCCCCTTACCCAACTACACATTCACCCATTCACTCCGGACTGGTCAGGGGTGCATTGGAATAGTTAAGTTGTGAGGTAACAAAGGTGTGGAAGAGTCCCACCTTGTCAATTTTTTCTCAGTCTAAGAGTCGTTCAATTTTCAGGTGTGGCAGAGAATAGTGTGGACAGCTTGGTGTTCGAGACATTGATTCCAAAACCCTTAGCTCACCGTTACCTCAACATTCTGCTGGAACATCGAAGGATCATACTCTCTGGTCCCAGTGGTACCGGGAAAACCTACTTGGCCAATAGACTTGCTGAATTCCTGGTGAACAGGTCCGGACATGAAGTCACTGGTGGATCAATTGCCACATTTAATGTGGACCACAAGTCGAGTAAGGTGAGGAGAAATTTGTGCAGCAAACTAACATTCCAATCGGATCGGCTTCTGCTCCCGAACAGCTCAGTGAGTTTATCCATTGTGTATTTTAATTATGTTGTTTAGGACATCCCTGGTATTAAGTGCCAGTCTGTCCATGGCTCTGCAGGGCTGGTGGTATCTGTACCACAATTGGCCTCAGCACTTTTGTGATATCTAGCTGAAGGTTAGTTGGGTTTGGTAATGTGGTGGTTATACTACAAGGCTAGTATTTCAGTTTTGTGAGTTCAAATTGTTAGACGTATTCGATGCAGTGGTATGAAGAGACAATAGTTCTGTTCCTTTTTCACCAACACACCTTTATTTCTCCCAACAGACTCTGCACAAAACTCTACACATCACCTGACCCAGAGGCCACCTGAAGCCCCTTTACATATCAGTGCCAATTATTGAACACTTAACATAAATGAGACAACTAATTGCAATGTCTCTTAACCCATTACTTAAGTCTCCCCTTCCTTGGAGAAAAAAAAACAATTAGGTGAAAACAACATTTCAAGAAACTAAAACACCCATGTGATTCTCCCCCCCCCCCCCCCCTTTTTTCCCCCCGTTTTTTTTGTTTGGAAGAGAGAAAAAAAATCACAGAAACAGGCTCCCTTCATTAACAATATCCAAAAGTTTCCGTGAACTAGCCCCTCTTTTCGTAAAACAGTCTGACAGTTGATAGCTACTGTCGACCCATTTAATTTTTGTTATTTCCCCTCTGTCCAACATCTGCTTCAAACTTGCGATGTCTATCTGTAACCTCTTTTCATTGACACTTTTTGTAGAGTGCACATTTTCCCACAGGGATTTATTGTCAATGTGACAGTCAATAGGTATATTATTCAAATCCCCCAATCCCAAAATTTCTGTCGATATCTGACTTCTATAAAAGGCCATATCCACCGCTTCCACAAACGTCTCAGCAGCCAAGTGCTTTTGACCACTCTCCTTATTTTCTTTGTTTCCCCACACAAGAGGGCAACATTTACCATTGTTCCCCAAAAGGAAAATTATAAAACCTCCTGCTCTTGAAACCACATCACATAAATTTGCATAGGACGCATCACTATAAACTATGAATTTCAAGTGCCTACGGTCACCTAAAACCAGGAACCTCAAAACACACACCTGCATTTTTAGTTTGGCCAACGCTTTATTTGCTCTTATTATGTCTTCCACTTTGGGATCATTCATTTTTGTACTCAACTCAAGACATCAAAACTCACGTCCGGTCTAGTCTGTCTACCTAACCAGTTTAGTTGCCCAATTAAACTTTGCAGTTGCTCTTTTTCTATCTTTGAAACCATTGCGTCTTTTTGTGAAACCCTGCCACGACTAATTGCTATTGGGCTGATGCTTTCCAAATAAGATTGCTGACGTAAAGTTGCCCCTAACTTAGTCTGTCCGATGTCCAGTCCAATATATTTAAATGCCCCGGAGCTTGACTTCCAACCCTGAATTCTTTCCTCAAACCAGATATTACAATAGCTTCAAAATCACTAGTCCCACCCCACAAAAAATCATCGACATGCATTATAAAGATGCCAGAAAGATTTCCTTTATAGTGCCAGTAAAACATTGCAGGATCTGCTTTCAGCTGGCAACAGCCTAACTTTAACAAAACTGACCTTACCGAAAAGTACCACACTCTAGATGCATCATTTAATCCATATACACATTTGTTGAACTTCCAGAGTACCCCTTCTGTGTTAGCTGCTTCTTTAGGAGGACGGAGAAAAATCTCTCTCTGGAGCTGATGCCCCTGCAAAGAGGCAGCTTTTATATCTATAGATTTGCATTCCCATGCCTTTGTGGCTAATAGAGCCAAGAAAATCTTTAAAATAACCTTTCCTTCTGTAGGTGAATCTACCCTTAAATCCTGATCTTCTAAGTTTTCTTCAAATCCCCTTGCCACAAGCCTGGCCTTTGCCTTATAAGTTCCATTTGGAAGAACCTTTTCTGTGCAAATCCATCTGTGGGATAGAGCTTTTTGTCCCCTATCCGGTACTTCCGTGCATACCCCAAATTCACTCCAACTATGCAATTCTTGCTGTTTAGCATCTTTGATAACTTTTTCATCTAATTTATTTGAAGCCACCAAAATCTCACGTGCATGTGGGCTTCTACACCTATTAGTATTCGTAGTCTTACTCATGTTCAGAGATCTTGATAAACTACCTCCCCTGTCCCGCCTGGTATCTCATTCTGTACTGCTAGATCTTTCCCTTCTGTTGTGGGATGTCCTTTCAATAGTTCGACCTTTTCCTGCAAATCTGTTCACTATCCAATGTACTATCTGAACTGACACTGCGTTTCTGTGCCCTCCATTTTTGAACTTCGTTTCCCCAATCCATTGTTTTAACTCTCTCCCCTGAATTCTGTACATTCAACGAATGTTTATACTTTCCAGTTGCCTTCCCAGCTCTACTAATAACAGTTGCATCCTTCCATTGACTAGACCCTTCAGGCAAGTATGTCACTTTTGTACCAACTTTTGGTAGTTGCCCTTTCGGAAAAATGGCCTGTTCTAATTTATCAGAAGTGTCGTGTTCCTCGACAGAAACCCTGTCTATATTAGTTAACTGGTCCTCATAGTTCTGTAACACGTGCGTACCAGATGACTCTGGTTCCTCGTCATGTCTGTCTGCTCTGTCTAAATTTTAAAATTTGTAATTGGTACCCATTATCCTTGATGAATGTACCCTAACAGTTTGATTACCATGTTGCAAAATAATTGTTTTGCCATCTATGCCTATGATCTTCCCTGGGCCTATCCATTGATTAGAATTGTCTCTCTTGTAGTATACCATGTCTCCTTGCTGAAAAACGGCATCTGATGGCCGTACATTATGTCTTAAAGCTCTGCGAATTCTTTCAGAGACTTCTGCTTCCAAAAAACCTTTTCTACTGCTATGTAATGCATTTAAATGTTCAGCAAAACTAGAGCTAATTGTAGTCCCCTCCCAAGCTGGAGGCTGGTCATCCAAAATGGATGGAATTTTAGGATTTCTACCAAATACTAATTGATAAGGGCTATAGCCCCCAACCATCTGCAATGAATTTTTTGCATGTACCGCACATGCTAAAGCTGAATTGAGCCTGCAGTTTGGTCGATCTGCCAAAATTTTCCGAAGCATGTCATCGATGACAGCATGGTTTCTTTCGCAGACACCATTACTAAATGGGCTTTCTGCGGCCGTGTTCATAACTCTGATATTCATGTTTTCACACATATCCCTAAACTCATCATTAGCAAATTCTCCCCCATTGTCCGTAAGGAATTTTGCTGGTGGACCCATTCCTGTCCCGATCCATTTTTCCGGGATTTGATCCAGAATTACTCTTTTTTCTTTACTTCGTACAATCGTTGATTGACTAAATCTTTATCCCAGATCTTTGCTTTATCCCAGATCTTAAGGTCCATGGCCACAGTGTCGTTAAAATCCCTGGCCAAAGGTAGCGTTACTATCGGTTGTGCTTGTGTCCTTCTGTACTTCCTACAAACTTCACTAACCTGTTCTATCAGTTTAGTACAGTCGTCATCCCCTACCCCTGCATCCTTTAATACATTTTTCGGCCTCCGAGGAGAGGTATGTACAAATTGCTGATGCAGTTTTACTACAACAAGCTTTTTATCAGCTAAAGTCCCATTTTCAACTGCTATTAACACATCCTTCACCACTCTACTTGAAATATTATTGGTCAGTAATGGAATACAATAGTGTCCCGACTGTGTAAATTGTAAGTCCACTGTCTTTCCAAAAACTATTGCCGTATCCTGTTCCATATCCAGTTTCATGTGTGCTTTCTTCATCGACGGTCTTCTCAGAAGCAAAGGTATCTCACTTGATACAACATCCGTGCTAATGAAATGATTCACTCCAGCAATATTGCAAGGGATCACCACTCTTTTCAGTGATTTCAGAGTATTATCATCCCCAAACCTGAAACTTGTGGAACTTTCAAATTCCTTAACCTTGTTACGATTTTCAGCATTCAAGGAGTCCAGATAACATTTTAAGCAGTCAATCCCACACACAGTAGATGTGCAGTCACAGTCCAATACAGCACAGTTGAAGGATTCTGCAACCAACACCCTCATTACCGGCATAAAACTGCTTGTTAATAGGACAATGCTTCTTTCTGGTCACTATCTTTTTCCTCTTCCGTGTCATGTGTCGCTTCAAACACTCTATCATAACGAGTTGGACAGTTGAAAGCATAATGGTATTGAGAGTCACATCCAAAACATCGATTTATCATGCCCCGTGCATTTCTGGGGTTCATCTTCCTATTGTAGGTTCTAACTGGGTTTCTGTCTTCATAATTTCCTTGTCTCGGTCTCCTTTTATAGTCTTGACGCCTGTTCGTAGCCATACGATTTCGCCATCCTGTTAGTAGTGTATCTTCCATATTCTGCCTTATTGCAGACTGACCTATTTGGGTCATCAGAGCCGTCGGAATCGAATGTTTCCCCAGAAACTTTTGTAAAGCTTTTGTCATCAGTTCAAATAAGGTTTCCTTAACCGTAAACTGAACTCCTGTCAAAACCAGGAGTCTATCCATGTTGCTCACTCTAGCACAGTCAAGTAATTTAAAGGCCAACACAGACTCTGGAAATTCCAGGTTGTGTTACTGCAGCCTTTTAGTCTGCCAAATTCCATTATATAGTCTTCCATGGATAAATCCTCCATTTTCCGGAACTTATCAAAATCCGACCATGCTTCATACGCACTTAACAAGTCATCTTTCTTATAAATCTTATCCATATAATGTAATAAAGTCGCCAGACCTTCTTCTGAGTCTAACTCTTCTAATTCCAGCTCAAAAAGCACTTTGTTTCAGATTTTACTGCCATATGGTAAAGAAAGAGCCAATGCCATACCTTGTTTTCTCTTTCCCAAAGCAGTTACCTTAGTCCACATAACTACTGCACTTCTCCATTGGTCGTACGATTCCCTTTCAGAAAATAAGGGAGGATAGTCATATCCAGCCATCTTTATCCTGGGTTCAGCCATGTATTCCTTTTTTTTTTCACTCACTCCTTGGTTTGATCTGGAAAAATTGTATCTTTCAACCCTTCACACTTGCACAGCAACCGTCCTCTACTACCAATTGTTACACGTATTCGATGCTGTGGTATGAAGAGACAAAAGTTCTGTTCCTTTTTCACCAACACACCTTTATTTCTCCCAACAGACTCTGCACAAAACTCTACACATCACCAGCCCCAGAGGCCACCTGAAGCCTCTTTACATATCAGTGCCAATTATTGAACACTTAACATAAATGAGACAACTAATTGCAATGTCTCTTAACCCATTACTTAACACAAATCCCACCAAAGCAAGGTATGAAATTGAACTGAATTAATCTCATACTTCACAGAACACTGGCAGGAAGAGTTAGTGATGGAGGCTGGTGAATTTTAATTAAAGCCCAGCTCGGATGGTCTCCTATCTGGCCTATATATGACTCCAGTCTTTATATCCTCACCACTAATGCAGGAGTAAAATGTCCCAAAGCACTGGATGAGACAACTTTAACACCAAATCAGTTAAGGTTATATTAGGTGACCAAACATCTGGTCAAAGAGTTGGGGCTGGATTCTTCTGCCCCGCCTGCTGCATGATCGCCATAGGTAGGACGTGGACCATGTAAAGGTCCATTGACATCGGGTGGGAATTTCCAGTCGCCGCGTGGGCGCAGCCAGAAAATCCCACCCTTGGGTTTTAAGGAGCACTTGAAAGAAATAAAGTGAGATTGTGTGCAAGATAAAATGAGAGTGGAGGACTGAATTCCAGAGCTTAGGGCCCAGATAGCTGAAGGCCCAGCAATCAATGGCGGAATGATTAAAATTGGGAATGCTCAAGAAGCCAGAATTAGAGGAATTTGAGGAAATCTTGAGGAGGTTTGTGGGGCTGGAGCATATTCCAGAGATAGGGAGGGATGTGGCCAGGGAGGGATTTTAACAGCATGATGGGAATGATTAAATTTGAGATGCTGCTGAAATGAGCAGGACTTTTGGCCTTGCCAACATTCCCTGCTTCCTGAGAAAAACTTTTTTAAAAATTGGCCAAGCAGCCTGTCACAAATTGGTCATTTGTGAGTGACCCCTGCAGAGGGGGTGTAGATCTTGGATGAGGAAAGTATTGACCCTTGTCAAGGTTCACACATCATAATTGGTGTTTGGTGACTGTCATGTATGAAATGTCACTCCCAGTAAGGGGCCTTAACTCTTAGAAAAGGAGGAGAATCAACAGAGAAATATTGGCAAGACTAAAAAACTCAGTATTATGTGACAAGATGTCTGTAATAAACATGTCTTTTTTTAACATTTGGAAGGAATTGCGACAATACCTATCAAATCTGGCCGATCAGTGCACTACTGCAGATAATCGATCTGATCTTCCTTTAGTGATAATCCTGGATAACCTCCATCATGTTGCTTCATTGAGTGACATCTTCAATGGATTCCTCAATTGTAGATACCACAAATGGTAAGTTATAGTTTATGTGAAATGTAGCCACTATTGTACTGTTTGGTAGCCAATATTCAAACAGTGAGACCCCACAGATAAGTCGTGTGATAACGAGAAGATAATCTTTTTTTAATGCTGTTGATTGAAGGATAAGTATTGACCAGGAGGGAGCTCCGGACTTTTTTTCTGAAATAGTGCCATGGTATCTTTTACCTTCACCCAAAAGATCCGTAAAAGGTTCCGTTTAACACCTCATCTCAGATTCCAATTTATCACCACTTTCTGTTGTGTTAAAGTTGTAGGAAGTGGGGAAATTCTTCTCCGGAAAGTCCTCCCTATTGATTTGAAACAATGTAGTCTTTATGCAGCAGGAGTAATCTGTATTTTTTTTTTTAAATTTCTGCAGTCCATATGTTATTGGAACAATGAACCAAGCTGTCTCTTCATCTGCTAACTTGGAGCTGCACCACAACTTCAGGTACCTGCAAAGACTAACGTCAAACATTCCTTCTGATCAGTTGTTTTCATACTTGTCACCCTACTCCTTGGTTTCCTGTACTCCCGCCCCCCCCCCCCCCCCCCCCCCCCCCCCCGCAATTTCCCAACTTTAAAAATGGTCCAGCGATGTCATTGTGTGAATCCATTGAGAGACAGCAGGTGGGATTCTCCAAACCCCGCCGGGCTGGAGAATCGCCGGGGGGGGGGGGGGGGCAGTGTGAATCCCACCCCTACCGGCTGCCGAATTCCCCAGCGCCGGGGTTTTGGCGGGGCGGGAATTGCGCCGTGCTAGTCGGCGGCCGCTCGCAGCGGCTCCCCTGCCGATTCTATGGCCCGCGATAGGCCGAGGGTCGCCTGTTTTAGGCCGGTCCGGCCGGCGTAAATTAGACCTGGAACCGGCGGGACCTGGCTCTGCTGGCGGCCTCCGGGGTTCTCAGGGAGGGGTGGGGGGAGATCTGGCCCCGGGGGGTGCCCCCACGGTGGCCTGGCCCGCGAGCGGGGCCCACCGATCCGCGGGCGAGCCTGTGCCATGGGGGCACTCTTTTCCTCTGCCATGGCTGGTGCGGAGACGAACATCCCATGCGCTGGAATGACGCCAGCACATGCTGGCGCTCCCGTGCATGCACCAACTCGACCCTTTGGCGGCGGTTGGTACGGCGCCAAGCCCCTTCTGTGCCGATTGGCGCGGTGCCAACCCCGCCGACGCCAGCCTGGTCCCTGAAGGTGCAGAGGATGTCGCACCTTCTGGGCAGCCCGACGCCAGAGTGATTCACGCCACCCCTCGGCGCCGGGACTGCCCGCCCCGCCGGGTAGGGGAGAATCCCGCCCAACCGTCGGGAGTGAGGTTTCAGCTCCGTAGTAGCCATTCTCATCCTGAGATCTGAAAATGTACAAAACCCTCTCCAAGCAGCCCCAGTGGGGACTCTAGCTCGGAATTCCATATTGTCATCCAGAGGGATGGGTACGCTGGATGTAGGTGACATCCTCCCCCATCCTTGCTTCCCGAGTGTTAGGGGTTTGTGAAACATCCAATAAAGGACTAACTCCCTTTATCAGCTGATAACACGATAGTCACAGCCATGGTGAGTGTGTTCACATCACTGCCTATCAGATTGTTCACCTCCCATGAACGCTCTCATTATCCTCCAAGGAAACAGTGCAAAGATAGGAAGAGAATGACAGTCCCTTTGGGAACATGATGCCCAACCTCCCTGCTGTTGGACAGAATACTTGTCCAAATTCTCAAATTGCAATCCTGGCACTGAATGAAGCATTAGATCACAATCCCACGATTGTGTAAAGATAAGAAATTTCCCAGTAAGCCCAGAAGAAAAAAACAATCGGATCTACTGAGTCGTGGATCATTGCAACCTTTTCATGAAAGATTCTCTGATGTGGGATTCCATACAGCACAGAAACAGGCCATTCAACCCAACTCCTCCATGCCACCTCGACATGAGCATCCTCTAATTCTGCTTCACAATGGCCAGCACGGTGGCACAGTGGTTAGCATTGCTGCCTACGGCGCTGAGGACCCGGGTTCAAATCCCGCCCCGGGTCACTGTCCGTGAGGAGTTTGCACATTCTCCCCGTGTCTGTGTGGGTTTCACCCCCACAACCCAAAAGATGTGTAGGATAGGTGGATTGGCCACGCTAAATTGCCCCTTAATTGGAAAAAATAATTGGGTACTCTAAATTTTAAAAAAAATTTAAAAATTCTGCTTCACAATAACCTTCTGTTCCTTTCTCTCTTTTGAGTTGATCCATTCTCCCATTAAATGTATCTATGCTCTTTAATTAAAACCACTTCCTGTGGGAGCGAGTTCCACATTCTCACCACTCTGGGTAGAGTTCTTAGTTCCTTATGGATTCAATAGTGAACATTTTATTATTATGGCTCTTAGTTTAGGATTCTCCGAACCAGTGGAATTGTTTTCTCTATTGTCAAGCCTATCAAACCTCTTCCTTGTCTTAAAGAGCTTGAAAAGTCTCTAATTTACGAGAGAAAAGAGCCCAGTTTGCTCAGCTGCTCCCGATAGTTGAGCCTCTCAATTCTGGGAAATCAGGTTTTGCACTTTCTCCCCTATTTGTTCTGTATGAGAAAACTGTTCTAATCCAAGGGTTTATGAGTTCAGGAAAGCACATGAGGATTTGATCCTGTTACATTAACTAAACGTGAAGCAGAGTAGCTGGCATCTAATATGAAAGTATGAGCCAGAATCTTTTCAGCCATTAGGACCCAGCTCCACTTGACTTGGTCCATTGTGCAAGTTTGCAGTATAAACAGTGATTAAAATATTTTAATTAAATGTTCTAATATGATAAATTACAGAAAATCTTTTGAAAAAGGGAACATATAATGGTTTGCTTGGGTGATGAGACGGTTTTCTAGTAAAGCTGGTCTCCATTGACAGAGCAGCTGCAGGAATTATTTTCAGGGGTCCATCAAACTTTAGCAACAATCTGGGACTCTCCAATCAAAGAAGATCCAATCAAATTCAGTTCTGCTCTGGCCACAGCAATACAGCTTTTGCTGTGATAATTTTAAATCTGGGATCGATGGAATTTTTTACAGAACAAGAGGAAATGGAACCAAGGCAGGTTGGTGGGTTAAGACATAAAGGCAAGTCATCTCATTTAATGATGGAACTGGCTCGAGGGGCTGAATAGCCTCCTCCTGTTCCTATGTTCCTATTAAATGTGTAGAATTTGTGATCTTGCAGTGACAGTTCTAGACACTAAAGGCATCAAAGTGTATGGGGAGAGTGCAGGAGGATGGTATTGATAGAGGCTCAGCCACAATCATTTTGAATGCCAGAGCAGGCCTGAAGTGCCAAAGACACTCCTGCTCCTAGATTTTATGTTTGTATGGAACATATAGGAGTAGGCCATTCAGCCCCTTGAGCCTGTCCTGCCATTCAGTGAGACCCTGGCTGATCTGTAATCTAATTCCATATACATGCCTTTGGCCCATATCCCTTAGTATCTTTGGTAGCACTGTGGTTAGCACTGTTGCTTCACAACACTAGGGACCTAGGTTCGATTCCCGGCTTGGGTAACTCTCTGTGTGGAGTCTGCACGTTTTCTGTGTGTCTGTGTCGGTTTCCTCCGGGTGCTCCAGTTTCCTTCCACAAGTCCCGAAAGAGGTGCTTGTTAGGTGCATTGGACATTCTGAATTCTCCCTCAGTGTACACTTGCTTACAATAAATTCCAGAGTGTGGCGACGAGGGGATGTTCACAGTAACTTCAGTGCAGTGTTAATGTAAGCCTACTTGTGACAATGATAAAGATTATTATTATCAACAAAAATGTATCCATCTCAGATTGAAAATTAACAACTGACCTAGCTTCAACTGCTGTTTGTGGGAGAGAGTTACAGACTTCTACCACACCTTTGAGTGAAGAGCTTTTTCCTTAAATCTCTCCTGAGACTATGCCCCCTAGTTTTTGAATCTCCAACCAGTGGAAATAGTTTATCTTTATCTATTCTGGGCTGGATTCTCCACAGCTCCGCGTCAAAATCATGTTCAGCGCGGGGACGGAGAATGGCCGTTAACGAAGAAATCAGGATCAGCGTCGCTAAAGTGAGTCTGCGGACCCTGGTGAATCACTCAGGAATCGCTCGCGCGCGATCTACGTGGCGCAGCTAGGGGGCCATTGACAGAGGGCCATCCCCCCTGCGATTCTCCGTGCAAAACTGGTCAAGTTCCCGGCGGCATGGTTCTAACCACGTATCGGTCATCGGGAACCTCGGGTGGTGGCTGCAGACTCAGTCCGCGGCCGCCCTGGTGGGGGGGCGGGGGGGTCGATCACCAGGGGGGGGGCCATGGACGGCCAGGGTATCGATTGGGCGGCACAAATCCACGGGCTCGCGTGATCTCGGGAGGGGGGGGGGCTGCATTTTGGATGGCGTACCAAGTCCGCCATCGCGCACGATGCTGGCGTGGCGACAGCCCCATTTTTGGAGTATCCAGCCCACTCTCTTTCTCTGTTAATAGCTTGACTACTTTGATCATATAACCCCTTAACCTTATAAATCCTAGTAAAAACAGGTCTAAATCTCTCCTTGTTACTCAACCCCCGTAATCCAGGTATTATTTTTGCAAACCTATATTGCACTCCCTCCACGGTCAAAATATCCTGCCTATGGTATGGTGCCCAAAACTGCTCACAGTACTGCAATCTAATCACGGTTTTGTATAGCTGCAGTGTAACCCCTGTGTCTTTATGCTACACTCCTCCAGATATAAAGGCTGGTATTGCATTAGATTTTTTGACTTTTATGTGTACTTGTTCCTGACATTGTAAGGACCTATGCACCTGAACCCCCAAGTTCTTGAACATCCACTGTACCTAACCTTTTTCCATTTAGACATACCCCTGTCCACCACCTTAAGGCACTACTTCATAAAATTCAGTAAGATTAGTCAGGTATGACCTTCCCCTCAGAAATTCATGCTGGCTCTCCCTCAGCAACCAACATTTTACAAGATATAATCCTTGATTATTGAGTCCAGCAATTTCCCCACCACAGATGTTAGGCTAACTGGTCAGTAATTCCCTGGTTTCTCCCTTTCACCCTTCTTAAAAAGTGGAATGACATGAGCAATTTTCCAATGCAGAGGGACTACTCCTGAACCTAGAGGGACTACTCTGGAAAATTATTGTGAGGGCAACTACAATGTGCTCCCCTTCATCTTTAAAAACCCTCCGATGGAAACCGTCAGGTCCTGGGGGTTTGTTACTCTTTTGTTCCATTAATTTCCCAGGTAGTGATACTATACTTACATTATATTTTTTCATTGACGGAATGTGGGTGTCACTGGTTAGGCAGCATTTATGGCCCATCCCTAGTTGCCTTTCAGAAGGTGGTGGTGAGTTGCCTTCTTGAACCACTGCAGTCCTTGAGGGGTAGGTACACCCACTGTGCCGGTAGGGAGGGTGTTCCAGGATGTTGCGCCAGCGACAGTGAAAGGATGGTGATATATTTCCAAATCAGGATGATGAATGATTTGGAGGGCAACTTTGCAGGTGCTGGGGTACCCAGGTATCTGCTGCTTTTGCCCTTCTATATGGTAGTAGTCTTGGTTTGGAAGGTGTTGGCTAAGGAACCTTGGTGAGTTACTGCAGTGCATCTTGGAGATGGTACACATGGCTGCCACTATTCATCAGAGGTGGAGGGTTTGAATGTTTGTGGAATGGGGAGCAGTCAAGCTGGCTGCTTTGTTCTGGATAGCGTCGAGCTTCTTGAGTGTTGTTGGAGCTGCACATATCGGAGCAAGTGGAGAATATTTCATTACACTCCTGAGTTGTGCCTTGTAGATGGTGGACAGACATTGGGGGTGTCAGGAGGTGAGTTACTCACCATAGGATTCCTAGCCTTTGACCTGCCCTGGTAGCCACAGTATTAATGTGGCTCATCCGGTTCAGGTTCTGATCAATGGTAACCCCCAGGAAGTTGATTGTGGAGGATTCAGTGATGGTAATGCCATTATTATTATTGAATGTCAAGGGGCGATGGTTAGGTCCTCTCTTGTAGGAGTTGGTCATTGCCTGACACTTGTGTGACGCGAATGTAACTTGCCACTTGTCAGCCCAAGCCTGGATATTGTCCAGATCTTGTTGTATTTGGACATGGACTGCTTCATTATCTGAGGAGTCACGAATGGGCTGAATATTGTGCAGTCATCTTCACACATCCTCCCTTCTGACCTTATGGTGGAAGGGAGATCATTGATGAAGCAGCTGAAGATGGTTGGGCTGTGGACACTAACCTGAGGAACTCCTGCAGTGATGTCCTGGAGTTGGGATGATTGATCTCCAACCACCACAACCATCTTCCTCTGTGCCAGTTATGACTGCGACCAGCAGAGTGTTTTCCCCTGATTCCCATTGACTCGAGTTTAGCTAGGGTCCTTGATGCCAAATGGTGCCTTGGTGTCAAGGGCAGTCACTCTCACATTCGGCTCTTTTGTCCATGTTTGAACCAAGGCTGTAATGAGGTCGGGAGCTGAGTGACCCTAGAAGAACCCAAACTGAGTATCCGTGAGCAGGTTATTGCTGAGTAATATTGTTGATAGCATTGTTGATGACTCCTTCACTTTGCTGATGATGGAGAGTAGACTGATAGGGTGGTAATTGGCTGGGTTGGATTTGTCCTGTTTCTTGTGTACAGGACACACCTGGGCAATTTTCACATTGCCAGGTAGATACCGGTGTTATAGATTAGTGGAACAGCTTGGCTATGGGTGCAGCAAGTTCTGGAACACAAGTCTTCACTACTATTGCTGGGATATTGTCAGGGCCTGTCCCTGGACCTCCAGCAAGTTATCCTCCTTTCCAACTGTAAATACTGAGGCAAAGTAAATGTTCAACATGTCTGCCAATTCCCCATTATCACTGACAATATCTCCATTTTTGGCTTTTAGTGAGCCTACATTGTGCTTGACCATCTGCTTTCCCTTTATATAATTACAGAATTTCATCTGATTGACTGTTGTCCTGTACAAGTTTCCTTTCATTATCCCTTTTAGTCGCTCTTATAAGCTGCTTTGTGACCCTTTGCTGGTCTTTGTATCTATCCCATTCATCCGGATCAGTGCTATTCCTTGCATTTTTGTAAGCCCTTTTTCTTTTTAGTTGTGTGCTGTCCCCTAACCTCTTTAGTTGTCCATGGCTGCTTTTTTTGTGAAGCGGAGCCTTTTCCTCTCAGGGGTTTATACTTGCTCTGTATCTCATTCAATGTTTCTTTAAATATTCTCCACTATGTTCTGGGAGCTTAAATTCGCAGACAATTGCTGTAGTGTGGGCACACTACACAGGCTGACAAGAGTTGCATTAACATTATTGACAGAAAGGGCAGCATGGTGGCACAGTGGATGCCTACGGCGCTGAGGATCCGGGTTCGAATCCCGACCCTGGGTCACTGTCCGTGTGGAGTTTGCACATTCGCCCCGTGTCTGCGTGGGTGTCACCCCCACAACCCAAAGATGTGCATGGTAGGTGGATTGAACACGCTAAATTGCCCCTTAATTGGAAAAATGAATTGGGTACTCTAAATTTATTTTTAAAAAACATTATTGATAGACACAATTATGACAACGAGTAAAAGAAATCCAGACCAAATTGAAGAATAGACGAAAGGAAGAATAGGTTTTTTAAAATCAGAAAGTTTGCACCAATGGGCCTTATGACTGTTACCTTAAATTGGAGGCTGGGAGAGAGTGAGATTGACAACTGCTTACAATGTACAATACTCACCACTTGCATGGATTGGATTGGATTTGTTTATTGTCACGTGTACCGAGGTACAGTGAAAAGTATTTTTCTGCGAGTAGCTCAACAGATCATTAAGTACCTGGGAAGAAAAGGGAATAAAAGAAAATACATAATAGGGAAACACAAGATATACAATGTAACTACATAAGCACTGGCATCAGATGAAGCATACAGGGTGTAGTGTTAATGAGGTCAGTCCATAAGAGGGTCATTTAGGAGTCTGGTGACAGTGGGGAAGAAGCTGTTTTTCAGTCTGTTCACGTGTGTTCTCAGACTTCTGTATCTCCTGCCCGATGGAAGAAGTTGGAAGAGTGAGTAAGCCGGGTGGGAGGGGTCTTTGATTATGCTGCCCGCATGGATGCCTAGAGCTCCAGCAAAATGTAAGAAACTCGACACCATGAAGGACAAAGTAGCCTTCTTGATTGACATACAATCCTCTACCTTAAGCTGTCATTGCCTACACCACCGCCATACAAGTGCCAGCAGTATGTAACATCTACAAGATTCACTGCAGCAACTCACCAAGGCTCTTTAGCCAGCAGCTTCCAAACCCATGACTTTTTTCATCTAGAATGACAAGGGCAGCAGATACCTGGGAACACCACCACTTGATGTTTCCCTCCAAGGCACTCGCCATCCTGACTTGGAGATATATTGCTGTTCCTTCACTGCAGCTGGGGTCAAGATCCTGGAACTCCCTCCTTGACACCAAGGCACCATTTGACCGAGTATGGCATCAAGGATCCTAGCTAAACTGGAGTCAATGGGAATTAGGGGGAAACTCTCTGCTGGTGTACTTACACCACAGTGACTGCAGCAGTTCAAGAAGGTCACCTCCTCAATGGCAGTTGGTGATGAGCAATGAATGCTAACCTAGCCAGTGAAACCCACATCTCGTGAAAGAATAATAAAATCAGACGTGGGGTTATACTGTTGAGTGCACAAGTGTGCAAGTCCAAGTCAGCAAATTATCTTTGTATAGAAAGCTTGTGTTCAGCTCTGCCAAATGAACCCATGTTTAGTGGTAAATGTTTAATTTGGTCCAGTAGAACAATCTAAATGTTTTGACAATTCAGCCTTGTAACAGTTACAGTATGGAGCATTCTCATTTGGTTCCCCGAGAACAGGGAACAGGTGTTTATGTAAGAGTGCTTCGTTTGCAGTAACCTCTACAAACTCCAATACCCAGAACAATTTAAACTCATTAGGGGAGAAATTTGACCTAATTGCACCATTTTCTGGGTACAAAACAGAGACAGCAAGGAGCGACACCCAACAGCCCAAGAGCTAACAGAACATTGCATCAGGCAACCTTCAGGCAAATTCCTGTGCATCCTTACAAAAGACATTAGGCCTCTTGATTATTAATTAGTGGCGTAATGGTGGAGCACTTCAGCTCAGTTATTGGCTCCCTCAGTGATCTTCCCAACGGTTTCTAAAAAGACTGCTGGAGTCTACAGCCAAAAAGATCAGTGTTTTTTATTTCCGCTTAACATTGAGCCAGGAGGAACAGGAGTGTTCCTCGCTGCTGAAGAGCAATTTGGCAGTTGTACAACCGCAACACCAACCCCCATTCCATCCTTTTCTACTTATGCTCAGGCACTCATCAAATCAAGAGTTTGTGATCAAGAAAAACGTATGAAAGGAGATGGAATCGAGATACAGACAGAACAGCTCGGTAGCATAGTGGTTAGCACAATTGCTTCACAGCTCCAGGTTTGATTCCTGGCTTGGGTCACTGCCTGTGCGGCGTCTGCACTTTCTCCCCATGTGTTCGTGGGTTTCCTCCGGGTGCTCCGGTTTCCTCCCACAGTCCAAAGATGTGCAGGTTAGGTGGATTGGCCATGCTAAATTGCCCTTGGTGCTCACAATTATCCTTCGTGTAGGGTGGGGTATGGGGATAGGGTGGAGGTGTGGGCTTGGGTAGGGTGCTCTTTCCAAGAGCCGGTGCAGACTCGATGGGCTGAATGGCCTCCTTCTGCACTGTAAATTCTATGATTATATGATTCTATGAACATATATTAGGGGCTGAATGGCCTCCTTCTGTTGTTATGGTGCTGACCTTACTACCAGCTCAGCTCATATTGGGTCCCCACACTCAGTTAAGCCATGTCTAGATACCTATTTGTGGTCTGCATCACTGGAATTTCAGTGGTGTTATTGGGTCTTTGGCATCTGTGTCTTCTCCCAATCAACATTAACCTTGAGATCATTGTCTCCTGATCACAGCAAGTACCTTTGACTTCTAATGCAATTGAAGGATCTAATTTGAGGTATGGGCGTCAGTACATTGTAGGATCTGGTGAGGTCATGCTGTTCCTATACCAGGGTGAGAATCCAACTGGAGGACACAAAGATCTCCTGGATCTGCCCCCAAGGCTGAATGAAAAAGTTATAGCTGCACTGAAATGCAAACATTATTCAAAATGATGATCTCAGAACTTTGTGATTATACCCACCAGGAAAACCTGTCAAGGCTAGGGTTTCAATGTCTAGAAAAGAGATGACCTGTTAGATGCCTCAAATATTATGAAAGGGTTTGATAGGATAGATGTAGCGAAGATGTTTCCACTTCTAGGAGAGAGAGCAGAACGAAGAGCTGTCACTATAAGATAATACCTTACAAATCCAAGAAGGAATTCAGGAGAAATATCTTTACCCGAGAATGGTGAGAATGTAGAACTGTTTATTGTAATTCTATGAGTCAGCACCCTCAGGAAAGTGAAGTAAGTGCAAAAGGATGCAGTGCACTTGCGCGCTCTGTTTTAAAGTCTCCTGGTTTATCTTTTGTTCTTGCTGTGTAGGTGGGTATTGTGTACCAATCACACTGAACCCGTGAAGGGATTTCTGGGTCGATATCTACGCCGTAAACTAATTGAGAATGAAATCGACCGAAACATGCGCAGTAGTGACCTCTTGAGAATCATTGACTGGATTCCCAAAGTGTGGCAACATTTGAATGGCTTTTTAGAAACGCACAGTTCTTCCGATGTAACGATTGGTGAGTTGAAATTCACGAACTGTCGCCCAGTCTGCCTCCTCCAATAGGAGATAGACTTCTGGAAGAAAATCCTTACTTTGCACATTAATCAATATGTTCAATTTCTATGCTTCAGGTCCCCGTCTATTCCTCTCATGCCCTTTGGATGTCGATGGCTCCAGGGTTTGGTTCACAGACCTCTGGAACTATTCTCTTATACCGTATCTTCTGGAAGCAGTTCGAGAAGGCCTTCAGGTGAATGTCTTTCATCAATCTTTCTGAAGCTTTGTCCTTTAGCTTTATGCATTCAGATATTAAATGTACATATTTATTGCATTAGTTACTGATATCTCCAATGTAGGAAGGTACGCCAGAGTAAAGAGACGTTCAAATAAATTGGTAACGAACATGTGTATCAGGGTAATTTCACACACCAGTCAGTCGGCAGGAAACTGCAAACATTTAATTGCTTCCTTCAATAAATCATCAAATTGTTCAAGGTTGGAAGAGACCATTCATGTCTGTGGCAGCTCTGTGTGATTGCTATCGTATCAGTCACACTCTATTCCCGCTCTGCCCTTGCCCCTTCCCTGTAACCCTTTTCACGCATTTATCCAATTCTTTTTTGAAAATTACCATTGAATCTTCTTCCACTCCTCTTTCAGACAATACATTCCAGGTCACAATTCTCTGCCGGCCAGATTCTCCGTTCCATCCCCCCCCCCATGGGTTTCCCGACAGCGTGGGGAGGCCACAATGGGAAACCGCATTGGCTGGTGGGAGGAATGGTGAATCTCACTGCTGGCGACAGTGCGCCGCCGAGGAACATGTGGCTGGGGAGGCAGAGAATTCACTCCCCTGTGTAAAACGATGGTTCATCATCTCTCCCCACTCTTGATTCTTTTATCATTTTTGATGCTCGATCAATGACTCCAGAAGCGAGATTGGATGACAATTGAAGGCTTTATTAGACTAGATGTTTCCCCCAGCAGCGCAGGTACAGAATGCGGCTGCTGGGGAGACACAGGCTATTATACTCCGCCTTACTGGGCGGAACCAGCAGGCAGGCTTCACCAATGATCTTGCTGTCTCAGGTACCTCCCACACCAGTGGTCTTACAGCATCAAACTGGGTACCGTAATACCGACTACCACATTCACCCCCTGTTTAAAAAAAGATTCTGGCGGGGGTGGTGATCTCGCATTATACAGTGGTTGAGGTTATGGTGGTACCCGGTATACATTAGTACAGTGTTTTGCCTCGTTACATGTCGCAACTATTTACAATGTTTAGTTACATTCAAAATTAAGCAATTAGTCGATTGGGGGCCCTGGTCGTCCTCTTCGATCATCGCAGTTTCGGCGGTGATGCAGGCGCCGGCTCAGGCATTCGTGGCTCCGGGAGCATGGCTTTGGCTTCTTCGGCAGCTTCATCACCCCTGGATGGGACCGGTGGGAGGACCGAACCACCTGGGAAGGGGGCGGCTGTTGGGTGCGCCGGTGGGAGGAAGGGTCAGTGTGGGTGGGGATCCAGCGGGCGCCAGGTCCCGAAGGGAGACCTTATCCTGTCGGCCGTTGGGGTACGCCACGTAGGCGTATTGAGGGTTAGCTTGAAGGTGGACTCTCTCGACCAATGGGTCCGACTTGTGCACCCGCCCGTGTTTACGGAGCAGGATGGGTCCAGGAGCTGCCAGCCAGGTTGGGAGCGAGGTCCTGGAGGAGGACTTCCTAGGGAAGACAAGGAGACGTTTGTGAGGTGTTTGGTTGGTCGTGGTACACAGCAGTGATCAGATGGAGTGGAGATCATCAGGAAGGACCTCCTGCCAGCGGGAGACTGGGAGATTCCTGGACCATAGGGCCAGACCATTCCGTTCTCCCACTCTACCTGTCCGTTTCCCCGGGGGTTGTAACTGGCCGTCCTGCTCGAGGCAATGCCCTTGCTGAGCAGGAATTGACGCAGTTCGTCGCTCATAAAGGAGGACCCCCTATCGCTGTGTATGTAGGCGGGGAAACCGAACAGTGTAAAGATACTGTGGAGGGCTTTTATGACGGTGGCTGCGGTCATGTCGGGGCAGGGGATGGCGAATGGGAACCAGGAGTACGCGTCAATCATGTTCAGGAAGTACGTGTTGTGGGGGGGGGGAGGGGGGCCTTTGAAGTCCATATAGAGGCATTCAAAGGGACAGGAAGCCTTTATCAGGTGCGCTTTCTCTGGCCTGTAGAAGTGCGGCTTGCACTCCGCGCAGATTTGGCAGTTCCTGGTGGCGGTCCTGACGTCCTTGATGGAGTAGGGCAGGTTGCGGGTCTTGATGAAATGGAAGAATCGAGTGATACTCGGGTGGCAGAGGTCCTCGTGGAGGGCCCGGAGTCGGTCCACTTGTGCGTTGGCACATGTGTCGGGGGATAGGACATCAGGAGGCTCGTTTAGCTTCCTGGGACGATACAAGATCTCATAGTTGTAGTTGGAGAGATCGATCCTCCACCGTAAGATCTTATCGTTCTTTATCTTGCCCCGCTGTGCATTATCGAACATGAAAGCAACCGACCACGATCAGTGAGGAGAGTGAATCTCCTGCCGGCCAGGTAATGCCTCCAGTGCCGCACAGCTTCTACTATGTCCTGGGCCTCCTTTTCAACTGAGGAATGGTGGATTTCTGAAGCGTGGAGGGTGCGTGAGAAGAAGGCCACGGGTCTACCCGCTTGGTTGAGGGTGGCCGCCAGAGCTACGTCGGATGTGTCGCTCTCGACTTGGAAGGGAAGGGATTAATCAATTGCGTACATCGTGGCCTTTGCAATGTCCGCTTTGATGCGGCTGAAGGCCTGGCGGGCCTCTGCTGACAGGGGGAAAACCGTGGACTGAATTAGTGGCCGGCCTTGTCCGCATAGTTGGGGACCCACTGGGCATAATATGAAAAAAATCCCAGTCAGCGTTTCAGGGCCTTGGAGCAGTGTGCGAGGGGGAACTCCATGAGGGGGCGCATGCGTTCGGGATCTGGGCCTATAACTCCATCATGCACTACGTAGCCGAGGATGGCTAGACGGTCGGTGCTGAACACGCATTTGTCCTTGTTGTAAATTAGGTTAAGGATTTTTGCGGTATGGACAAATTTACGGAGGTTGGTGTCGTGGTCCTGCTGGTCATGGCCGTAGATGGTGACGTTATCGAGGTACGGAAACGTGGCCCGCAAACCGTACTGGTCAACCATTCGGTCCATCTCCCGTTGGAAGACCGAGACTCCATTTGTGACACCGAAGGGAACCCTTTAGGAAGTGGTAGAGCCGCCCATCTGCTTCGAACGCAATGTATTTGCGGTCACTAGGGCGGATGGGGAGCTGATGGTAGGCGGACTTGAGATCCACTGTGGAACAGACCTTGTATTGTGCAATGTGATTGATCAGATATGCGTGGGAGGGGGTACGCGTTGAGCTGCGTATACCTGTTGATGGTCTGACTATAATCGATGACCATCCTATGCTTCTCCCTGGTCTTTACAACCACTACTTGAGCTCTCCGGGAGCTGTTGCTAGCCTCGATGATACCTTCCTTCAGTAACCGCTGGACTTCCGACCTAATGAAGGTCCGGTCCTGGCCACTATACCGTCTGCTCCTAGTGGCGACGGGTTTGCAATCCGGGGTGAGGTTCACAAAAAGGGAAGGCGGCTCGACCTTGAGGGTCGCGAGCCTGCAGACAGTGAGGGGGGGTATAGGGCCGCCGAATTTAAAAGTTAAACTTTGGAGGTTACATTGGAAATCTAACCCTAGGAGCGTGGCAGCGCAGAGGTGAGGGAGGACGTAGAGGCGGAAATTTTTTAACTCCCTTCCCTGGACTGTTAGGTTCACTACGCAGAACACTTTGATCTCTACAGAGTGAGACCCGGAGGCCAGGGAGATTCGTTGATTAACTGGGTGGATGGGAAGAGAACAGCGCCTTACCGTGTCGGGGTGTATGAAGCTCTCTGTGCTCCCGGAGTCGACCAGGCAGGATGATTTATGCCCATTGATGAGCGCGGTCGTCGTCGCGGTCGAGAGCGTTCGGGGTCGAGACTGGTCCAGGGTCACCGAGGCAAGTCGTGGCAAAAGCTGGAGGTTTTCTTCGGGCGATGTGTGGTTATCCGAATCGGGGTCCTGAGACTCCAGCCAAGATGGCGTCGCCCATTGGTCGCACATGGCCGGGGGTGTGCAAGATGGCGGCGCCCATCCGTCGCACGTGGTCCCTGGGGAACAAGATGGCGGCGCACGTGGCACGAGAAAATAAAGATGGCGGCGCCCGCTGGCCGCACGTGGCTCATGGAGAGGGTTGGGGTGGCGGTCCCGGTTCGCCCCCAGAGACCGCGGCGACCGCCCGGGCCTGGCATACCGCCATGAATTGGCCCTTTTTGGCGCACCCTTTGCAGGTGGAGGAGCGGGCCGGGCAGCGCTGCCTGGGGTGCTTGGCTTGCCTGCAAAAATAGCACCGGGGCCCCCCGGGGTTGCCTGGTAGTCACGCAGCCCAAGCTTATGGGGGGATGGGGGATGCATCGGAGTCGGCCGCGAGGGAGTTCCACGCTGCCGAAGGGGCTGCCGCGCCGTCGGGGACGTCCCCGACCGTGGGGGCATTTCGGGAGGCCACATCCAGAGAGCTAGCCTCCTTGAGGCCTAGTGTCTCTTTTTCTAGCAGCCGCTGGCGGATTTGGGAGGACAGCATACCCGCAACGAATGCGTCCTGGATCAAAAGTTCTGTGTGGTCGCTGGCTGAAATGTGCGGGCAGTCACAGTTCCTACCTGACACCAGGAGCGCACAGTAGAATTCCTCCAGCGATTCCCCGGGGATTTGTCGCCTCGTCGCTAGCAGATGTCGGGCGTAGACCTGGTTTACTGGGCGAATATAGTGTCTTTTCAACAGGGCCATCGTGGCCTCGAAGTTGTCCGCATCTTCGATGAGGGTGTAGATCTCTGGGCTCACCCTCGAGTGAAGAACTTGCATCTTCTGGTCCTCCGTGGGTGTAGTTGTGGCCGTCCTAAGGTACCCGTTGAAGCACGCCAGCCAGTGTTTGAAGCTTGCCGCTGCGTTTGCCGCGTGGAGGCTGAGTTGCAGACACTCCAGCTTGATTCGGAGCTCCATTCTTTAAAAACTAGTCCAATAAATTGATGCTCGATCAATGACTCCAGAAGCGAGATTGGATGACAATTGAAGGCTTTATTGGACTAGATGTTTCCCCCGGCAGCGCAGGTACAGAATGCAGCTGCTGGGGAGACACGGGCTCTTATACTCTGCCTTACTGGGCGGAACCAGCAGGCAGGCTTCACCAATGATACAGCAATCTCGGGTACCTCCCACACCAGTGATCTTACAGCATCAACCTGGGTACCGTAATACTCCTAATACCGACTACCACAATTTTCCTTAAAATTGATTTCTCTGGTTACGGTTAGTCTATATTCCTGTGTGTCTCTATGTTTAAACCCACAGTGCAGCAATCCCTTCACTTGTACCTGGATTTTTCTATTCCTGCCATTGACACTAAGCTGGATTATAAATGGGTTACCTGGTCATTTATCTCATTGTTGCTTGAGGGATCTTGCTGCATGCAAATTCTCTATTGCCTCTCCTATTTTATAACAGTGAAAATACTTCAAATAGTTTCTGAAAACTTTGGGATGTTCTGAAATGGTGAAATGTGCTGTAAACACTTGGATCATGTGCTTTGTTTTCTCCGGATTTGGGTGAGGTTCTGCCATTGGTATTCGAATGGTGGATGTGTTCAGGACTCTGAACATTTATGGAGTCTTGAAGAATCAGGCAAAGACCAGCAGGCTGTAAATGGGTTTTGCTGGGGGAATGGTGATGCTAGCAAGTTGCTGCTGAGAAGATAATTTCTTCTGTTCCGGGGCAGTGGTGGTGGAGTTGAGGATGATTTACGCCATATCCCTGCCCTGGCTATCGAAGGTGGGCCCCACATTTTTTATTCAGAAGGCTGGCACACCTAACTCCTTCAAAGGGTATTAACCACAGATGTGACACCTGGGCCAGACCCCATCAAGATGTTTGCTGAGGGCTCCTTCAGTAAATCGTGGCGCAGTCTTTCTGGTAGTGATCCCCCGATTGGACTTGGAAAACGTGAGGAGAGGCATTTAAATGGTTTGCTCCACTGATTGTAGAGATTAAATTGTAATGAGGTGAGCGAATCAGTCAGGCGTGGTGCGAAACTTGCGATAAATTAGTTTTTCCTTTGTTATGGGCCAGGGTTTAGAGAACCCCAAAGTGTATCATGGAGTTCACCTGACCCACAACCTTTACTAGATTGTGGTATGGGGATCACACGGCTCACTCTACAGGTGTGGTACAGCAGAAATGGAGAAGTATTTTTTAAAGCAAAACAATGTTTATTCTATGAACTCAAGTTAACCTTTTTAAAACATTCAGTGAACACCTTAGCAACCATTAATTCAAATACAACCCCCAAAGAATACAACACTAAGTAATCCTTAATAAATTCTCAAACAACATCCAGAAGACAAAAGAAACACCTTTTAACAGAAGCACATCAGGTTTACACTCACTACTGAGAACATTTATAATTCTGAATTCACCAAATGATCAAGAAATAGTCTTTTGATGGCAGAGAGAACAGCAGTACACCTGCTTGGTCTGGCTTCAGCTCCAACACTGAAAACGGAACTAAAACACACCCTGCAGCAAACAGCCTAAACGAAAGTAAAAAGCTGACATTCAGCCCAGCTCCACCCACTCTCTGACATCACTGCAGTAGTAAACACCCATTTCTTAACGGTACTCTCCTTGCAGATATTTATATACACACCCACTTATAAACACCAATTTCTTAAAGGTACTCTCATTACAGATATTTATATACACACCAATTTATAAACACCCATTTTTTAAAGGTACTCTCACATGACACCTTATAGAGGCTGATTATACGGCGTGTTTTCTTGCTGGCGGGATTCTCTCTGGTTTTCTCGCCATGACTGACACTTTGGAAAAAATATTGGAAAATTCTGCTCCAGGACTTATAAGAGGATAGGCTACGGAGACTCCCCATGTAGGGAATACGTTGCCCTCTACTGCATTCCCTTGTTTGGGCAAGTAGAAGGAAACTTTAGGATATGAAAGAAATAACTTCCTTTATATAGTGCCGTCCATGACCTCAGGCCTTCCCAAAGCACTAAACAGGCTAACTGGTACTGTTGGTGTGTAGGTAAACATTGCAACTAATTTGTACATAGCAATAATCTGATGGGATAATTGTTTTTTTGTGATATCGGTTGAAACTTAAATATAGGTGAGTACATTGGAGTACTCCTCTACTCATGTTCATAATAGTGGCGTGTAATCTTTCACACTCACCTGAGAGGACAGACAGGGACTTAGTTTAATGTCTTATCTGAGATATGGCATCTCCAACAGCCTGCAACAACGAACATCATTTTAAAATCAGAGAGAGGCTGTTCAGGGGTGATGTCAGGAAGTGCTTCTTCACTTAACCGGGCAGTGGAAATCTGCAACTCTTCTCCCCAGAAAATCTACTGAGTGGCATTTTAGCCGTATTTGGCAGAGTGCGACAGCGGCCAGGGAAAATGGTGTTGAAGCTGCTCGCAGCAACAGCAGCTTTCTCTGATGTATCGTTGAGGACAGAGGGGGAAAAACAAGGAGTGGGTCCCACAATGTCACACTGACTGGGCAGGCTCTGATTGACTTCACCCTGCCAGCAACATATTCTTAAAGATTGGGGTGTCGTTTTAAAAGACTGCCCCAGTGCACAAAGGTTCACCATGGACCCCTCCTCATAGCTCCCCCCAAACCCCAACATAGCCTGGGCATGACCTCCACCCCACTGAGCGAGGCACTCACCTGAGCTCCTCCGGGACATCTGCCTGCCATGTACACGCCATGGCACACTACTCATGATTCACACTGGTCTACCCTCACAGTGATTTCATTTCCTTATGGGGGAGGAAAAACAAGTGTAAAGGCCTGATACTGATTTTTAATCTATTCTAATGATGTTCCCAATGTTAAATATCAGGATTCGCATTCTGTCACTGGCCTGGTGACAGGGACAATCATGACACACTTTTACATCAGCATGAAACACGGTTTGGGCCTCTTGTAAGGTTTTCTGCTCCAGCACCAAACCAGCCTGAAAAGAAGGGGAGCAGAAGTCTCTCTCTCTCTCTCGCTCTTGCTCTCTCTCTCTCCTTCCCCCCCCCCCCCATTGTTTTTGCAAGTCAACAGCAAAAAACATAAGACACAGGAGCAGAATTAGGGCGATGTAATGTTAGCATTCATGTCGAGAGGGCTAGAATAAGCGTCCAGTGATGCACTTCTGAGGCTGTATAAAGCTCTGGTCAGACCCCATTTCGAATATGCTCGAATCTGCTCCACCATTCAATCATAGCTGATATTTTTCTCATCTCCGTACTCCTACCTTCTCCCCATAACCCCTGATCCCCATATTGATCAAAAACCTATCTATCGCTGCCTAAGTGACACTCAGTGATTTGGCCTCCACAGCCTTCTGCGGCAAAGAGTTCCACAGATTCACCACCCTCTGGCTGAAGAATTTCCTCCTCATCTCTGTGTTAAAGGATCGTCCCTTTAGTCTGAGATTGTGTCCTCTGGTTCTAGATTTTCCTACAAGTGGAAACATCCTCTCCACGTCCACTCTATCCAGGCCTCACAGTATCCTGTAAGTTTTGATAAGATCCCCTTCATCCTTCTAAACTCCAGCGAGCACAGACCCAGAGTCCGCAACCGTTCCTCATAAGGCAAGATCTACATTCCAGCGATCATTCTTGTGAACCTCCTCTGGACCCTTTCCAAGGCCAGCACATCCTTCCTGAGATAGGCGGCCCAAAACTGCTCACAATATTCCAAATGTGCTCTGACCAGAGCTTTATACAGCCTCAGAAGTGCATCCCTGGACTTTTATTCTAGCCCTCTCAACATGAATGCTAACATTACATTTGCCTTACTAACTGCCGACTGGTCAAGACTGAGATGGATTGATTTGTGTTATGCGAGTACATTGAGGGTTGGAGAACTAGCTGTGTAAATAGAGTTCAGTACAGATCACCTACAATCTAATTGCACCGTGGGAAAGGCTGAAAACTTGAATAATTTCCTCCTATTTCTAATACTGAAATATTGTGCAAGCTTCTCAAATGACATTTTGAATCTCCTTCCACCTTTCAGTTATATGGCAAAAGAGCACAATGGGAAGATCCGGCCAAGTGGGTTGTGGACACATACCCATGGAACGCTGGCTCATTACAGCATGAGTGGCCATCCCTTCTGCAACTGAGACCTGAGGATGTGGGCTACGATGGACACACGTCTGCCAAAGAAGGAGCTTCCTCCAAGCATGTGCCCCAGAGTGATAGTGAAGGGGATCCATTGGTAAGTGTGATGCAGTACAAACATGATGCATTGAACTGCAACGCTTGTCACTGCTGTCCCCGGTGGAGGCATTTATTTTCTCTACTGCTGCACATTTTTGCATTTAGATAACTTGATGCTTGATGTTGGTCACATTACAATGAAGGTGATTGGCAGTTTCCAAATTCACGATAACATTCTCAACATGGGCAAGTGGTGGAGTTTGACATTTGATTCAGACATAGCATTTTTTCCCTGGATATGAAAATAAAATGCAAACGAGAATGTGCAACACTATTCAGTAGGAAGGCCAATAGGAATATACTAAGGATAAGAATGGAGATGTAAGATTATAGACAATGTTACAAAGTGAATGTTTAATATCCTTCAGTATGCATCAGGTTTTCAGATTACATTTTGGAAACCTGGTATGACTCAGTAAGGTAGCTGAAGTTTAAATGAGTGTATAATAGACATGCACTTTGTTCTCCTGTGACCGTCTTCCCCAGCATTCCAAATGAAAGATCCTAGCTCTGAAACAATAACCCAAAGGAAGGGATTTTCCCTCCCTCCCCCACGGCAGGTTTGGTAGAAGCGGAGGTGGCCAGCTATAGGCTGGATCCCGCCATTGTTAATAGGTTTTGCCGTTGTTTGCACTCTTTGTTGCCAGGGAACCTACGGGAGGGGGGGGGGGGGGGGGGGGGGGGGGGGGGGGAGCTGCGGTCACCATTGGCAGATGTGGGGATCTCGCTGGTAAGAGAAGATGGAACATTTTGGCCTTGGTTTCACGTTCCAGAGTTGCTGCCTCATAGAGTTTACAATGATTTATCTTCCTGTTCACACACTGTTACCTCTGGTGATCCTCAAGGATTTATCCTTGGTCCCTTCTACTTCGGTAGCACAATGGTTAGCACTGGTGCTTCACAGCTCCAGGGACGCAGATTTGATTCCTGGCTTGGATCACTGTCTGTGTGGAGTCTGCAAATTCTCCCTGTATCTGCGTGGGTTTCCTCTGGGTGCTCCAGTTTCCTCCCACAGTCCAAAGATGTGTGGGTCAGGTGGATTTACCATGTAAGACCCGAAAGGTGTGCTGTTAGGTAATTTTAATATACTGAATTGTCCCTCTGTGTACCTGAACAGGCGCCGTAGTGTGGCGACTAGGGGATTTTCACAGTAGCTTCATTGCAGTGTTAATGTAAGCCTACTTGTGGTAATAAAGATTATTATTATTCTGATATACATACTGCTCCTTAATGACATTATTCAAAGAACACAATCATTTTTATATGTACACTGACAATACCCAGTTCTCCTCACCACCACCTCTACTGACTCCTCCACTGACTGCTTATCCCATATCCAGTACAGGATGAGGAAAACATGGCTCCTTTTTAAATATGAGGAAGAATGAAGCCCTTCTCCGCGGTCCCTATCACAAGCTCTGTTCCTTACACCACCAACTCCACTCCTTTCCTTTGTAACTGTCTGACTCTAAATCATGCCATCACAAGCATCATACATATTTAGTCCTAAGGTGGGCTGTCGATCACGCATTCATACTATCACTAAGACTGCCTATTTGTACCTCCATATCTACTCTTCCTTAGCATATCTGCTGCTAAAATCCTCCCCCCCCCCCCCCCCCCCCCATCCCTTGTTACCTCTAGATTTGTCTATTCCAAAGCACTCCAGTCTGGCCTCACAAAGTTGAGATCATGAAAAACCTGGCTGTCATGTCCTAACTCACACCATGTCCCATTCACTCATCAGCTGTGCTTCCTGGCTTATATGTGGTGGCACCATATGTTTCTATACAAACTGGTTACATGGGAGAAGAACATCTATTAAAACACATGATTTAATGGGTGTTCCCCTGCAATGTAACCTGTCCGTATAGAAACATGTGGTGCCACCACATGTGTTTCTAAATGTAGAGCTGCTGACCATTTTGTCATCTGCATTGTCACATTGACTGCCTCTGATTATAAGCTTAATGAAATATTAGTTAATCACTGACCATGCTTAATGTGTAATCTTTTTCCAGATGAACATGTTGATGAGGCTTCAGGAGGCGGCTAATTACTCCAGTGCCCAGAGCTGTGACAGCGACAGCGCCAGTCACCATGACGACATTTTAGATTCATCCTTGGAGTCAACTCTTTAACGTAAAAATGGAGTGGGAGCTTGGCTGGGGTGGTGGGAAATTCACAGATATCTGGTCGAAATCTCACCCCACCTCACCCCTCCACTGATGGTGTGAGATAGCACATTGAGGGTTGAACACCCTCCGAACTCTGGTGGTGATCGACTGATTCAATATAGACAAGGAATTTCTCAATGAGAGGTCAGCTAGCTTGTGTCAGCCATGTGGAAGGACACAGCAATGAGCACCAGTCGAGTTTGATTTATCAACAACAAACAAGTTTGTTGTCATGTACATAAATAATAACATACACACACAACACAAAATATATTGCACATGAATCGAGCCAAACTGGAATTTTACGAAGTATTTACGTGTAAACCTGATTTTTATTTTAATTGAGGTGCTGCAAAGAGTGGACCAGACACTCACTGTTCCATCTCTGTCCTAACCTCAGCTCTCTATTATATTGGTGCTGGTAGTAACAGCCAGAAACAGTCTTATGGTTTACACCCCTGCCCATGATCCCGACAGCTTGCACATAATAAGCACAAAGTGGGGAGCAGTGTGCAATCACCGAGGGGTCAACTTTCAAAAACATGCTGGACACATCTGGGCTTTCCCGGTGCTGCTGGTCTGAAGCAATTTTCCTTTCTAAACAGGCTTCATTTTCTGGATTTCTACTGCTGTGTGTACAGTGTTTTATTTTTAAATTGCAGGTCTTTTAACTTGACGAAAAGGTCTCTCAGTCACCAGACTTACTTAAACCTCCACCACTGGTGCAAGTGATAATCTTGGCTTGTGAAGGGCTACATCAATAGAGGTTGTGGAAAGTCTTTCAGTGGCCAGGTGGGAATAACATTCAATATGGTGCTGAATCACTTGCCTTATTCTCAACAGGTTACAGGACTAAAATGAAGCCACTTAATTTTATCCGCAAATATTTGTACCTTGCAACTCTTGATTTATGGTGTTTGAAAGACCGAAAGGGGGCAGGTTCAATAATTCCACACTCAGTAGACCCAGGACTATGGGAGAATGCGGAGGGACTACCGTAGGCACAGTAAGGAGCTGGGTTTTATTTCATGTGTAAAAGGGCAACTTGAAATACTTTAATAAGCAACGGTTTTACCTAAAACCCGCTCCTTTTCACTGTGTGTTCTCCTTCCCACTCTCTCTCTCTCTCTACCCCCCGCACCGTTATTTTTTTTAGAATTTACAAATGATGGTTCAGTGAAGTGGATAAAAACAATAATTGATGGGTGTATGCAAGTGGCTCTCCACTGAACTTGACCCAGCAGAGCTGGGGGCACTTGACAAAAAGGCATGAGCACAGAATGTTTTCTTGTATAAACTGTCAGCATGTTTTTACTGCCTATATGCAAAACTGAAACCCTCTCAGAGGGAAGGAGAGGCAGTTTTAATGTCAACCTGCCTGGCACAACTTCAAACATTCCCCCCTTCTCCCTATCCTCATTTTAATAATGAGTCTGCGGAGAATTCAAATTGGCTTTCAAATCAGTTCGACCTAATTCTGCCAGTTCCCCACCAGGCAGGTTTAGGTTAAAATTGGCCCCTTGTCTTTCCTGTGCTAATGAACAAAGGGACAACTCACTCTTTTTTTTTGGGGGGGGGGGGGGGGGGGGGGGTGGTTTGCGGGGTAGGTGCATCTTGCATTTCACTGGGTTACACTCTCACTCTCTGGTAAGAGGTTTGTTTTTCTGATTTCTCAGCGTTAAAAAGGGTTTTTGCACAAGTGTAAATAGATTAACAAAAGGACAAAGAAAGAGAATGTGTGTTTTTCGCCTTGCACAGTAAAGAGTTGAGAATTTCTGATATGCGTGTTACTTGGTGTAAACATTTATTTCACTTGAATATGCTGGGACTTTTGTAAACACTGTTGAGAATTCTCTGTCTAGACGGGATGTGTTTTATTTTGTGTGATGATCGTTAGCAGGAGCTGCTCTCCATCAGAGCTCGAAATGAGCCACAGGTGGACCACTGCCAATTTCTAATCATCTGTGTAATTGGGGCATCTTAATTGAGTGTCCGCTTTGTTTTAGCCAATATAGCACAAGTCTGCCGTTAGTCTAAACTGCCCATGTGTAATACATCTCTGTGAGACTTCGGGAGCTTTTTTTTTTGTGAAACGGTTTTCTGTAAAACACATTTTGTATTCTGTACATTTTGATGTAACATAACAATGTAAATAATCAATAATGACAACAAAAAGAGAAATGATGAAAACAATCATCGGGAGAGTTTTTTGTAGTCTTTTTCAAGTGTTAAAAACTTTGATTTTGAGTATTTGGATGTAACCAGATTAATGGGCGGTTGACATTAATCTTGGTTTTTAATCTGTCCCTTCATCTTGTAAACCACCTTGTACATGTCCTCCCCCCCCCCCCCCCCCCCAAAATTATGCACATTGTATCTGTCTAAATTATGACTTTACCATTAAAGTGATACTATTTATTGAACGAAGGTTGTCTTTGACATGTTGGACCCCTTAAAGCCCTTTTTTATCATTTCATTCTCAGAGCGACAAGAATAAAGAAGGTGAGGTGAGTTGATCTGCAGCGGTGACAGGCCGAGGAATAAAGGAGGAAAAACATAGAGGCATAGGAAAAGGAGGAGGCCATTCGGCCCCTCGGACCTGATCTGCCTTTTAATTAGATCATGCTTGATCTGCATCTTAGCTCCATCCACCTGCCTTGGCTCCATGTCGCTTTATTATCTTGTCTAGACAAAACCTGTTGATTGCAGTTTAATGGAAGTGTTCCCCATTTCTCAGAACTTTCACGTGAAGAGGAGTTTCTCAATCTCTGAAACACCTGGCTCCGCTTTTAAAACTTCACACCCTTTTCCCATACATCCCACCTGTGGGAGTCTCAGACTGACATATTTTCACAACCTCAGGACGTCACAAAGTGCTTTATAATCAATGAAATATTTTGTAACGTGCAGTCACTTACTGTTGTAGGAAACCCGGCAGTTAATTTGCACACACAAATCATAATAGGACAATAACCAGATAATCTGATGTAGTGATATTGGAATAGGACAATAACCAGGTAATCTGATGTAGTGATATTGGAAGAATGATAAATTTTGGCCGGTATACCAGTGAGAGCTCTCCTGTTTCTCTTCAAATTGGATTATTTACATCCATTTGAGAGGTCAAACAGAGCCTCGGTTTAATATCTAATCCAAAAAACCCTTTCGACAGTGCAACAATCCCTCAGTGCTGCATTGGCAGTGTTGTTCCAGATTTTTGTGTTCAAAACCTTGAGTGAAACTTAAACCCAGAACTGTCTGACTCCGGGACAAGCGCAATCCGCTTAGTCACAGCGCAGTGATTGACACACATATATGGAAAATCGCACAAGGATTCTTGATTGACATAAATATATGCAGAATCAGATTTGAGAGACATAACTTGAATATTGCTGGAAAAGAGACATGCTGTCAAGGCTTTTCATCTTGCACTCATGAGGACAGACACAAGAATACCAAATTTTATGAGGACAGACACACGAATACCAAATTTTAAAGGGAGCGATTACTTATGCTGTCTGAAAAAAGGGTGTTGATTGGTTGGAAATTCAACTGTGGTTGATTCTGGTATTCCTGTGGAGAATGCATCAGGGAACTATTGTCCCACAAACTTTTTTCTAATTCAAAAAAAGTAATGTTTCTGTTGCCTACAGATGTCGGGTCCCTCTGTATGAATATCTGTAGCTTCTAGCAAGCGTAAGTGAGCTACACTGCAACTGATCTGAAATTGGTTGTTAGTTTGAGCCTTAGCACACTCTGAATTGTTGAACAAGTTCTGTCCAATTTCCAAATCATGCCTGATGTTAGATATTGGGGGGATTTTCTGCAGCCCCCTATGGCGTTTCTTGGCAGCAGGGGGCGGCCCACTGTTGGCTGGTGGTGAGATCTTCAGGTCCCGCCGCTGTCAATGGGATTTCCCATTGAATCTACTCCCCATCGCTGGAAAACCAGTGACGGGGTTCAGTGTTGGTGGGAATGAAACGTCCAGCTCTTGAGAACAATTGGAAAATCCCCCCCATTATGTTCTGAATGTTGTAAACACAGGCTGTTTGAGTACAGTCAGTACTCTGCCTATTAAGAACAATTTAAATGATGCACTGCTTGATACGATCTGCCACCAGTCATTGGGAAATACAGCCTATGTGCCTGGCATTGCACTGGCACTGAAATTCATATACCACATTAATCTTTAGTGTAGTAGGCAGATTACGTTTGGCTTGACAACAGCATCCTGCGAATGGACCATTCTTACAATGGCTACAAAGCTCAGAAAATAATGCTGAACATCAAAAGTGATTCCACAATTGGGCAGCACTTGTTGAACAATTCCAAGTGTGCTAAGGATTACACTAACAACCAATTTCAGATTATCGGTAGTGCTCGCTATGCTTGCTAGAAGCTAGATATATATTGCTCCACATGGGCCTGGCCTCCAGGCAAAAGGAACATGACCAGGCATTGCAGTCATTTTGAATAAAAGAAAAGTTTGGGGGACAATAGCTTTCTGGTGCATTCTCCATGGCAATGGCTTAACCAATCCGAGTTGAATTTTCAACCAATCAGTGGTCTTTTTTTGTCGGTATAAATTGTTTTTCCCTTTGAAATTTGGCATGCTTGCATCGACCCTGATGAATGCAGGATGAAAAACTTTGACATTATGTCTCTTCAGCAATGCTACCAAGTAACCAATAACATAACAACTGGGAGCTGGAGGACCTGGACATCGGATTGATTTTCTAACTGAGCTCCACTTTCCTATTGTCTCCCTATGCACATTGATTCCCTTAGAGTCCAAAAATATGTCAACTTCGGTCTTTAATATACTCATCCACTGAGCATCCACAACTTTGAATTTCAAAGATCCACATCCCCCTGGGTAAAGAGATTTCTCCCCATATTAGTCCTAAACGTTTGAGCCCTTAACCTAAGACTGCGACCCTGGTTGTAGATGCTCCAGCCAGGGAAACATATTCCCAGCAATGTTGTTCCTTTGCAATCTACTTTTACTTACATTTACCTTCCCGTCACCAAATCCACTGATTGGCTGGCAGCTTTCTGGTACCACTAGGAGCAGTGGCCACTGCTGGGACTGCATCCAGATGAGCGAGGAGTGGATTAAGGGTAAATTGGCAGGGTGACTCTTGGTGGAGGCAAGCTAGGAGGCCACAGTGAAGGGGTGGGATAGAATGCAGAGTCCAGGGTGGAAACTGTGGGTGTGGTGGGGAGTTGGCAGTAACAGACCTTGAGCAAGAGACTATGACAGAGGTAACTCCCTCCTTTCCAGCTCAAGCCCAAACAGATGTACTTGGCAGCCTTCCTGCCTTTGGCCAACTTCTGAAAAGCTGCGACCGGATGGGATGTGGCCTCATGGGTGGGAGGGTACTGATGCCTCCCCTGCCATCCGTTAAATCATAGCCAGGTCTGAGGCAGGTGAGTAGGTGGTGTGAATGGTATCCACAGAATTTTATGGGCCCCCCACCTGCAAACCTGCCTACAAAATTCTGTCTAATGAGTCCCACCTCGTTGCCAACTCAGGATGAACAAATTTTAAGACACTCCATTACAGGATCTTTGACTGCTTCATCCACTCAACCAGCCATTATTCGAAGGTAAAGCACCCAATTTTACTCAATACCCTGACAATATTTCCACTGGGTTTCTCGGATCAGTGACTGGGAGGTTAGCCTTTAATTCCTGGAGTGTTGGCACCCTTATATCCTATCCTATTGACCTAAAAAGGGTTGATCTAAAAGGTCTTTAAAATTCCATGGGACCCCTCACTGGAAAAGATAAGTTACTAAGTTTTACAGTGTAACGTGCAAGACAATTATACAGTGGCACCACTTCCTGTGACAATTCTTCTTCACACGTTCAATTCTCAGCTCCAACATTTGCTACAATAAACTCATAACAACTTGCATTTGTTGATTACCTGTAGCAATAGAAACACCACAAGATGCTTTACAGGGTATTATCAAATAAATTATTCTACACTGAGTCGCATAACGAGGCAGATAAATAGAAAATTGGTCAATTGTGGTATTTTCATAACTACCAGCATTAAAAGGGTTAATGTAGTACCATGAATAGCCACTAGGGGGAGCTGCAGATACTACTACATAAAGCAGTGATCATAGAATCTACAGTGCAGAAGGAGGCCATTCGACCCATCAAGTCTGCACCGGCCCTTGGAAAGAGCATCCTACCCAAGGCCACACTATCCCCGTAACCCAGTAACCCCTCCTAACCTTTTTGGCACGAAGGGCAATTTGGCATGGCCGATCCACCTAACTTGCACATCTTTGGACTGTGGGAGGAAACTGGAGCACCCGGAGGAAACCCACGTGGACACAGGGAGAACATGCAGACTCCGCACAGTGACCCAAGCCAGGAATCGAACCTGAGACCCTGCAACTGTGCTAACCACTGTGCTGCCCCATGATGCGAGACCTTGGGAGAGGAGTGTAAGCAGGAGACCGCTAGTAAAGATCATAAGAGCAGTTAATTTGAGAAGGTTAGGTTATAGTTTATACCAGTGAGTGGGATTAGCAGTAGGTGAGTGTAGTTAGGTGTTATTCATCAATTCTGTATTCTAAAAGGACTAGGTGTTAAAACCCAGTTTAGTAGTGTAAATAAAATCCTAGTTTTAAGTAAAAGCTATACTGTGGTCTTTGTGGATCATTACGCTAACCATCCTAAATAAGCAACACAAAGAACATCACAGTCAATGAGACAGATTTTCAGGAGTGTTATAGAGAGGTTTAGGGAGGAGATTTTGGAGTTTAGGGCTGGGGCCTGAAGACACAGCATTAATGATGGAACAATAATAATGGGGGTTATACAAGAGGCCAATATTAGAAGAGTGCAGAGATCCCAGAGGTTGTACGGCTGGAGGAGGTTACACAGATAGGGAGGGGCAAATGCCAAGGGAGTTTTGAAAACCGGATTCAAATTCTACGTGTTGAGGGTGATTTATTTAAGGAATGCATTTGATGCATCTCTAATCTCTGCTTAAATAGAGAGTATCACAGCAGATGCTATTTTGTAGTTAGTTCCAGACTGTGCTTCTTAATTCAAAGTTGCTTAATTCAAATGACCTGAGTTCCATTTTTTAAATTTGCCCACGTCTGCATTATTTCCTTAAATGAAATGATTGAATGGTTAATTTTTTCTGGCACTAAATGAGGGTTTTAATGCACGAACGTATACTGACCTTCACACGGATTTTTCATACATGGTGGGACGGTTAAATCTGTGCAAAACTGCAGCTGTGTTACTGGAAATAAGGATGGAAACAGTTTTTGTTCATTGATCGATTGTTGTTCTTTATTCCCTTGTGTTTTTTCACCAACACTAAACTGGGTATCTAACAGAGAGGAAGAGAACTCCTGCTTTAACAGCAGCTGTTGGTGCTAGCTGTTCTCTTTGGCAGCTTATTTTAGATCTCTTTTCATGTCTATAATTGCCTCAGGTTTAGCAACAGGAGCCATTTCATAGTGTCTACAGACGGAGCTGCATCATCTGTCAAACTGACGTGAAGCTCTTTAAGTGGGAAACCCAGTGACTCCATGTGAGTGATTGTTTGTCATGTACATTCTGCACTACAGTGATTGGGAGACATTAGGGTACATCGTGACTTTGTTCAGACGTACAGAGCAAGTCGGTCACCCCCTCTGACGCCTTTCCCGGTTTCGATTCCCACCGGAGTCAATTCAGTTTTGTGGAAAGACTGGAGAAGTTGGGATTTCCCCCCCTTAGAACCATGAAGTTAAAGGGGATTGGAGGTTTTTGAAATGTTGAGGGGTTTTGATGAGGCAGAAAGGGAGAATCCATTGAGAGCTGAGTTGGCTACGCCATTCTTCTTGTGGCAGGTTTTTCAGGGAGTTTGCTCCAGCTCAGCTGACAAGATCCCCACGGCTATTTAGCTTTTCTGGGCCCTGGGGAGTTTCTCACCGGTTTAGTCCACACTTAGAATTTTTTTAGCGCTGGGGAGTTGAACTCAGAGCTCAAGCATTGGCAGCATTTTGAAAGGGTGCTCCGATCTCGTGAGCTTGTGGATCCCCCACACACCTCCCCCCCCCCCCCCAAGAGTTACCACAGGACACTGTCCATGAGTTACTACAAGACACTGACCAGGAGTTACCAAGGACACTGTCGATTACGTATCACAGGACAGTGTCCATGAGTTACCACAGGACACTGTCCATGAGTTATCACAGGACACTGTGCATGAGTTATCACAGGACACTGTCCATGAGTTACCACAGGACACTGTCCACGAGTCACCACTGGACACTGTCCACGAGTCACCACTGGACACTGTCTGTGAGTTACCACAGGACAGTGTCCTTGAGTTACCACAGGGCACTGTCCATGAGTTACTACAGGACAGTGTCCATGAGTTACCACAGGACAGTGTCCATGAGTTACCACAGGACACGGTCCATGAGTTATCACAGGACAGTGTCCGTGAGTTACCACAGGTCACCGTCCGTGAGTTACCAAGGACACTATCCATGAGGTACCATAGGACACTATCCATGAGTTACCACAGGACACTGTCCATGAGTTACCAAGGACACTGTCCATGAGTTATCACAGGACACTGTCCATGAGTTACCAAGGACCCTGTCCATGAGTTACCACAGGACGCTGTCCATGAGTTACCAAGGACACTGTCCGTGATTTACCACAGGACACTGTCCATGAGTTACCACAGGACACTGTCCATGAGTTATCACAGGAGACTGTCCATGAGTTATCACAGGACACTGTCCATGAGTTATCACAGGACACTGTCCATGAGTTACCAAGGACACTGTCCATGAGTTACCACAGGACACTGTCCATGAGTTAACACAGGACACTGTCCATGAGTTAACACAGGACACTGCTCGTGAGTTACCACAGGACACTGTCCATGAGTTACCACAGGACACTGTCCAGGATTTACCACAGGACACTGTCCATGAGTTATCACATGACACTCCGTGAGTTATCACATGACACTGTCCGTGAGTTATCACAGGACACTGTCCGTGGGCTACCACAGGACACTGTCCATGAGTTACAACAGGACACTGTCAGTGATTTACCACAGGACACTGTCCACAAGTTACCACAGGACACTGTCCACAAGTTATCAAAGGACATTGTCCATGAGTTACCACAGGACACTGTCCATGATTTACCACAGGACACTGTCCGTGATTTACCACAGGACACTGTCCACAAGCTATCACAGGACACTGTCCACAAGTTACCACAGGACACTGTCCACAAGTTATCACAGGACACTGTCCACAAGTTACCACAGGACACTGTCCACAAGTTATCACAGGACACTGTCCATAAGTTACCACAGGACACTGTCCATGAGTTACCACGGGACACTGTCCGTGAGTTACCGCAGGACACTGTCCACAAGTTATCACAGGACACTGTCCATGAGTTACCACAGGACACTGTCCATGAGTTACCACGGGACACTGTCCGTGAGTTACTGCAGGACACTGTCCATGAGTTACCATGGGACACTGTCCGTGAGTTACCGCAGGACACTGTCCATGAGTTATCATAGGACACTGTCCATGAGTTATCACAGGACACTGTCCATGAGTTACCAAGGACCCTGTCCATGAGTTACCACAGGACGCTGTCCATGAGTTACCAAGGACACTGTCCGTGATTTACCACAGGACACTGTCCATGAGTTACCACAGGACACTGTCCATGAGTTATCACAGGAGACTGTCCATGAGTTACCACAGGACACTGTCCATGAGTTATCACAGGACACTGTCCATGAGTTACCAAGGACACTGCTCGTGAGTTACCACAGGACACTGTCCATGAGTTACCACAGGACACTGTCCAGGATTTACCACAGGACACTGTCCGTGAGTTATCACATGACACTGTCCGTGAGTTATCACAGGACACTGTCCGTGAGTTATCACAGGACACTGTCCGTGAGTTATCACAGGACACTGTCCGTGGGCTACCACAGGACACTGTCCATGAGTTACAACAGGACACTGTCAGTGATTTACCACAGGACACTGTCCACAAGCTATCACAGGACACTGTCCACAAGTTACCACAGGACACTGTCCACAAGTTATCAAAGGACACTGTCCATGAGTTACCACAGGACACTGTCCGTGATTTACCACAGGACACTGTCCACAAGCTATCACAGGACACTGTCCACAAGTTACCACAGGACACTGTCCACAAGTTATCACAGGACACTGTCCATGAGTTACCACAGGACACTGTCCATGAGTTACCACGGGACACTGTCCGTGAGTTACCGCAGGACACTGTCCACAAGTTATCACAGGACACTGTCCATGAGTTACCACAGGACACTGTCCATGAGTTACCACGGGACACTGTCCGTGAGTTACTGCAGGACACTGTCCATGAGTTACCATGGGACACTGTCCGTGAGTTACCACAGGACACTGTCCATGAGTTATCACAGGACACTGTCCACAAGCTATCATAGGACACTGTCCATGAGTTACCATGGGTCACTGTCCATGAGTTACCACAGGACACTGTCCGTGAGTTACCACAGGACACTGTCGACTGTCCATGGGTTACCAAGGACACTGCCCATGAGTTACCACAGGACACTGCCCATGAGTTACCACAGGACACTGTCAACAAGCTATCACAGGACACTGCCCATGAGTTATCACAGGACACTGTCCATGAGTTACCATGGGTCACTGTCCATGAGTTACCACAGGACACTGTCCGTGAGTTACCACAGGACACTGTCCATGGGTTACCAAGGACACTGCCCATGAGTTACCACAGGACACTGTCAACAAGCTATCACAGGACACTGTCCATGAGTTATCACAGGACACTGGCCAGGAGTTACCACGGGACACTGTCCACGAGTTACCACAGGACACTGTCCACGAGTTACCACAGGACACTGTCCATGTGTAATCACAGATCGTTGTCCATAATTTACCATAGAGCATTGTCGATGTACCACCATTATAGATTTGAACAGGACCCGATTCAATGTGCATTCACTGACCAATCAGAATACTCCTACCAAGCTGTATCCATCTTTTCATTAATTTATCAGTTGGATATTGTTGTGACTTTGTTTTCTCTTCTGTTTCCTCTGGGTATGATTCCCTTGCGGGAAGTTCAGCTGCCATATCGAAGAATGTCACAGAAGCCAAATCTTCATAAATGCTTTCCTGTAAACTTCATGAATGAAGTACAGTAAGACGTCTTACAGCACCAGGTTAAAGTCCAACATATTTGTTTCAAACACTAGCTTTCGGAGCACTTTGGGAGGAAGTCATCTGAGAATGTTCGCCTGAGGAAGGAGCAGTGCTCCAAAAGCTAGTGATTTGAAACAATCATGTTGGACTTTAACCTGGTGTTGGAAGACTTCTTACTGTGCTCACCCCAGTCCAACGCCGGCATCTCCACTCCATGAATGAAGGCCGATTAAATGATTATTCAGCATTTCTTCAAATCAGCATAAATCCTCTTTGATAAGATGAATGATGCATTGCCTTTATTATTCTTTCTTGGGATGTGCGGGTCACTGGGTAGGCCAGCATTTGTTGCCCACCCCTAATTGCCCAAGGGCTGCTTTCTTAAGCTGCCTTCTTACGTTACTGCAGTCCACATGGTGTAGGTACACCCTCAGTGTTGTTAGAGAAGGAGCTTCAGTAACAGTGAAGGGGCTTCCAAGACAGGGTGGTGTGTAACTCGATGGAGGACTGGCAGATGGCTGTGTTACAATGCTGCCTTGATAATGCCCCAGACATTTATAGCACATTCACATTTGACAGTGATGAGAAATTAAATGGCTGGAAAGAAATAATGGAATAATTCGAAGCTTACCGCAGCCCACAGAAAAATATCACATGTGAAAGATGCAAATTCTTTACGTGCAAGGCGTGACAACTTTAGACAATATGTAACTGAGTTGAGAAAACAAGCTAAAGTATGTGAATTTGGAGTTTGGAAAATCATTCACCGTGATGGAATAATTTGCGGGATCACAAATGATCCTCTGGGAGAACAGCTTTTGAGAGAAGTGGATCTCACGCTAAAGAGCGGAAGAGACACTAAAATTCCAGATTAAACAGATTACGGAAAATGATACGCTGCACACGTATGCAGCACATTGTGTGCAATTAGGTGCAGTTAAACAGAAACAGAGCTGGGGGAAATAAATAAACAGCTTGAAAGTTGGTGTACCTTCAATTCACCGAGAGGCAGAGAGAGTGAGTGAACATAAGGCTTTATTAGTCGTGAACTTGCCTCGCCAGAGTTGGTTGTGCAGATGAGTGCCACCCGCAGGTGGCTGAGTTATATATGGCCCCGGTGAGGGCGGAGCCAGAGATGGAGCCCATCGGGGTTACAGTACAGTACCTGGAAGCAGCTCGTATCACCACTTCCAGATCATAGGTTACATTAGTTGGATACAATGGTTACAGTATCATGCATTATGGTGAATACATTCACCACAAAGGTATAAAGGACAAAACTGTTGTCAAAGCATTTAAATGCAGTCGATGTGAAACAGAGCACTTACCATGTAGTTATCCATCTAGGGAAAGGAGTGTGAGAACTGTGATAAACTAAATCACTTTGCAAAGATGTGTAAATTGAAGAAAATGCACACGATTAGAGGTGATGACGAGGACAAAAATCGGAACTCTTCATTGGTGCAGTAACAGCAAATTCAAAAGGAGATGAATGGAAGGTTAGGTTATAAATTGCCAGCTTGATGGTGAATTTCAAGATTGACACAGGTGCACAAGCAAATATCCATTCCCACACACCTGTGTCGTAAGATAAGGCAAGGAAAATCACTAATTTTTTAAAATCCCACTCAGGAAAGTACCATTAATGCTGAGAGACCGAACGAGAGCAGAGTTGGACAGAATGGAGAAACGTCACACTATCAAGACAAATTGAAGAACTGACAAAGTAGGACAGTCCAATTGGAATTGGAGAAAAGTCAGATGAGAATCTGCGAGTCTGCCTGGGTCCTAGAGACCCAAACCAGGCAGTACAAAGAGAGTATTGTCAGTTGCCCACAGTAGAAGAGATCACATGTAGACTCGCTAATGCTAAATACTATTCAGTCCTGGATGCAAATTCAGGTTTCTGGCAGGTCAAGCTGGATGAACGAGGCTCCTATCTTTGTACCTTCAACACACCATAAGGGAGTTTCTGGGTTTTATGCTTATCTTTGGTATTAATTCAGTTTATAAGGTGTTCCACAGTCCAATGCCGGCATCTCCACATCATGACAGAACAGTGAGGCAGTTGTTTGAAGGATTAGAGGGTGTGGAAACCTCTATCGGCAATATGTTAGTCCGAGCGGCAACACAAGAAGAACATGACCCCAGACTGAGGCAGGTGTTAGCAAGAGCGAGAGAAGGGAACTTAAGCTGAAGAAGGGAAAGTGAAAAATAGGTCTTCATGAAATCAAGAACCTGGGACATCTGTTAATGAGCGCGGGACTGCAGACCGACTGGGGTAAAATTGAACCAGTCATGAACAAAACACTCCTGGAATGTAAGAAAGACTTGGAGAGGTTTTTGAGCATGGTGACCTATCTGGAGATATTCATTTTGCACATGTCAGATGTGACAGCATCTCTTAGAGAACGTCGATACAATGATGTGCAATGGCTCTGGAACGAAGTCACCAAGAAGCTTTGACCCAGACACAAGTGGTTAAAGTATTACGATGCCAGTCAGCCAATAAAGATATTAGTGGATGCTTCAGAAACTGGACTGGGAGCTCTCCTCTTGGAAAATGAAGCACCAGTGACGTATGCTTCAAAGGCAAAGACTGAAACACAGCAGCATTATGCCCAAATAAAGAAAGAAATGCTAAGAGTTGTGTTTGGCCTAGACAGCTTCCACCCGTTTGTCTATGGAAAAGATATGGAACTGGAGTCTGATTATAAGCCTTTGGAAGCTATATGTGGTAGGCTATATTAGGGGTATCGCGGTACCTAGGTGGGATGTTCCTTATACTGTAGTATGAGTGGTAGAACCTGCTTGCTGGTTCCGCCCAGCAGGCAGAGCACAAGAGTCTGTGTTTCACCCACAGCAGTCATTCTGTACCAGAGCTGCTGGGGTAACTACTTGTTCATTAAAACCTTCAATTGGACTACAATCTTGCTTCAGTAGTGATTAATCGTGCATCACTATATATAAAAAGCCCCTGAACTGTGCACCACCAAGAATCCAAAGATTTCTATTGTGTCTGCAGAAGTACCAGATCAGGGTTAAATACAAGCTAGGCAAAGAAATGTATATCACAGACACTTTGTCATGTGCATAGTTACCCGTCATGGAGGAAGAGGACAAAGAAACAGAAGCGCAGGTTCACATGCCAACAAAGAACTACCTGTGGTTGTAACCAAACCGGATTTGGTCAGGGAAGTGACCAAGAATGACAGCAGCCTGAGAACACTGCAGCAAATTGTGCAAATTGGTTGGCCCACACGTCGGAGCCCCTTCTGCTGTACAAGAGTACATCGAATTTACAGTACAGAAGGAGGCCATTCAGCCCTGGTTACATGAAGTGTAATTTTGTAACATAGTGTCCAATTTTGGACACTAAGAGCAATTTATCATGGCCAATCCATCTACCTTGGCAGCAGGGTAGCATGGTGGTTAGCATAAATGCTTCACAGCTCCAGGGTCCCAGGTTCGATTCCCGGCTGGGTCACTGTCTGTGTGGAGTCTGCACGTCCTCCCCCTGTGTGCGTGGGTTTCCTCCGGGTGCTCCGGTTTCCTCCCACAGTCCAAAGATGTGCGGGTTAGGTGGATTGGCCATGCTAAATTGCCCGTAGTGACCTAATAAAAGTAAGGTTAAGGGGGGGTTGTTGGGTTACGGGTATAGGGTGGATACGTGGGTTTGAGTAGGGTGATCATGGCTCGGCACAACATTGAGGGCCGAAGGGCCTGTTCTGTGCTGTACTATTCTAAGTCTAAGCCCATCGAGTCTGCACCGGCTCTTGGAAAGAGCACCCTACCCAAGGTCAACACCTCCACCCTATCCCCATAACCCCACCCAACACTAAGGGCAATTTTGGACACTAAGAGCAATTTATCATGGCCAATCCATCTAACCTGCACATCTTTGGACTGTGGGAGGAAACCGGAGCACCCGGAGGAAACCCACGCACACACGGGGAGGATGTGCAGACTCCGCACAGACAGTGACCCAAGCCGGAATCGAACCTGGGACCCTGGAGCTGTGAAGCGATTGTGCTATCCACAATGCTACCGTGCTGGAACCTTTGTGAGGAACTTCATGTAGCAGAGGGAGTACCTTTCAAGGGAGAAGGATAATAATTCTTCCAACACTGAGGAAGGAAAACGCAGATATGAAAGTCACCTCGGCATCGAAAGATGCAAGGGAAGAAATCAAGATGTAATGTGTTGGATGCAATGGCAGCACAAATCGGGGGAAAGAGTGAATATGTGTGTGGTGTGTCACAAGTACAGCAAATCATAACAAAAAAAACCACTTCAACCACAAAGTGTTCCAGAGAGGTCCGGGCAGAAAAGTGAAGTGGAAGTGGTATTTTTAAAGGACAGGCTTTCAAACCACAAAGGTACAAACAAACAAGAGGTTTATTGGGTTGAGACGAGCTGTAAGGATATCGGCCCTTCGCCCGCGCAAACGGCTGATGATGTCATCAATACATCACATGATTGGCCTCTTAAAGTGACCTTGTTCCAACTGGGAACAAACATGAATACACAACAGTGGATTTGTTCCCATTTGATAGCAGCAAGTACCTACGAGCAGGCGATTATTACTCAAAAGTATTTTGAGTCAGTGCTGCTGAGAAAGGACAGTAGTAAGAGCATCACTGTGATAAATCGCAGGAAATATTTTTTGCTCCCCATGGGAGGGGACACTTTTGAGGAGAATGGCCTCTCAGGGGAAAACAGCAACAGCCAAACTCGTGGCACCACGGTTGATTCTGCTGCAGAGGGGAGGAGTAATAAGTGTAACTGCAATAGTTTTTTTTTTTTTATAAATTTAGAGTACCCAATTCATTTTCCAATTAAGGGGCAATTTAGCGTGGCCAATCCACCTAACCTGCACATCTTTTGAGTTGTGGGGGCGAAACCCACGCAGACACGGGGAGAATGTGCAAACTCCACACGGACAGTGACCCAGAGCCGGGATCGAACCTGGGACGTCGGCGCCGTGAGGCTGCAGTGCTAACCCACTGCGCCACCGTGCTGCCCCTAACTGCAATAGTTATAGTGGATTCAATTGTCAGGGGAATAGACAGGCATTTCTGTGGCCGCAAAGGAGACTCCAGGATGGTATGTTGCCTCCCTGGTGCTAGGGTCAAGGATGTCTTGGAGCGGGTACAGGACATTCTGGCGTGGGAGGGTGAACAGCCTGTGGTCATGGTACACATCGGTACAAACGACATAGGTAAAAAAAGGGATGAGGTCCTAAAAACAGAATACAGGGAATTAGGAAGGAAGTTAAGAAATCAGACCTCAAAGGTAGTGATTTTAGGATTATTACCCATGCCACGTGCTTGTCAGAGTAGAAATGGCAGGGTATATAGGATGAATACGTGGCTGAAGAGATGGTGTTGGGGAGGGTTTCAGATTCCTGGGGCATTGGGACTGGTTCTGGGGGAGGTGGGACCTGTACAAACTGATGGTTTACACCTGGGCAGGACTGGAACTGATGTCCAAGATTTGCTAGAGCCGTTGGGGAGGGTTAAAACTAATATGCCAGGGAGATGGGAACCTATGCAAGGAGTCAAGAGAAAGAGGGAGCAAGGACAAAAGCAAAAGGTAGAAAAGTGAATAAGAAAAGTGATAGGTGGAGAAACCAAGGACAAAATTCTAACTGGGCAGTAGAGAAAAATATTGGGAGCAAGACAAACATTGTGAGAAAGACAAACTTATAGGCTCTGTGCCTTAATGCACGGAGCATTTGCAATAAAGTGGATGAACTAATCGCGCAAATAGATATAAATGGGTATGATATAATTGGGATTACGGAGACATGGCTGCAGGGTGAACAGGGATGGGAACTGAATGTCCCAGGGTTCTCAGTATTTAAGAAGGAAAGGCAGAAAAGAAAAGGTGGTGGCGTGGCACTGCTGGTTAAAGAGGAAATTAACACAATAGTGAGAAAGGATATTAGATCTGACAATGTGAAGTCTGTATGGGCAGAGTTGAGAAATACCAAGGGACAACAAACATTAGTGGGTGTCATATATGGACCCCCAAACTGCAATGGTGAGGTTGGGAATGGCATTAAGCAAGAAATTAGAGATGCATGTAATAAAGGAATATCGGTGATCATTGGTGATTTTAATCTTCACATAGATTGGGCAAATCAAATTAGCCACAATGCCGTGGAGGAGGAATTCCTGGAGTGTATACGAGATGGTTTTCTTGACCAATATGTGGAGGAACCAACTAGAGAGCAGGCCATCATAGACTGGGTACTGTGTAATGAGAAGGAAATCATTGCCAGTCTGGCTATACGAGAGCCGTTGGGGATGAGGGACCATAACATGACAGAATGTTTTATCAAGATGGAGAGTGAAGTAGTTGATTTGGAGACTAGGGTGCTGAATCCTAATAAACTGAACTATGAGGATATGAGGCGTGAGTTGGCCTTGATAGATTGGGGAGAGTTACTTAAAGGGATGACAGTGGATAGACAATGGCAAACATTGAAGGAATGCATGGAGGAACTACAGCAACTGTTCATTCCTGTCTGCCACAAAAGCAAAGGGGGTAAGAGGGCCAATCCATGGCTTACAAAGGAAATTAGAAATAGTATCAAATGCAAGGAAGAGGCATACAGATTGGCCAAGAAAAAAAATAGGTCTGAGGATTGGGAGCTGTTTAGAATTCAGCTAAGAAGATCGAAGGAATTGTTCAAGAAGGGGAAAGTACTGTATGAAAGGAAGCTTGCAGGGAACATAAAGACTGACACTAAGAGTTTCTACAGATATGTGGGCCGGGATTCTCCCCTACCCGGCGGGACGGGGGGTCCCGGTGCGATGGAGTGGCGTGAACCACTTCGGCTTCGGGCCGCCCCAAAAGTGCGGAGGTCTCCGCACCTTTAGGGGCCAAGCTCTCACCTTGAGGGGTTAGGCCTGCGCCGGAATGGTTCCCGTCCCGTCGGTTGGCATGGAAGGCATTTGGCGCCATGCCAGCCGGGGCCGAAGGGACTTTGTCGGCCGGCGGAAGTCCTCGCATGCGCCGGAGCATCAGCGGCTGCTGACGTCATCTCTGCGCATGCGCAGGGGAGGGGGGTCACTTCCGCCTCCGCCATGGTGAAGACCATGGCGAAGGCGGAAGGAAAAGAGTGTCCCCATGGCATAGGCCCGCCCACCAATCGGTGGGCCCTGATCGCGGGCCAGGCCACCGTGGGGGCACCCACTGGGGCCAGATCGCCCCGCACCCCCCCCAGGACCCCAGAGCCTGCCCGCGCCGCCTGCTCCCTCCGGTAAGGTAGGTGGTTTGATCCACACCGGCGGGTGAGGGTTGACAGCGGCGGGACTTCGGCCCATCGCGGGGCGGAGAATCGCAGAGGGGGGGGGGGGGGGGGCGAATCTCTGGTGGTGGAGAATTCGGGACACGGCGGGGGCGGGATTGACGCCGGTCCCCGGCGATTCTCCGACCCAGTGGGGGGGTCGGAGAATCCCGCCCGTGAAGAGAAAGAGATTGGTAAAGAGAAATATAGGCCCCGTACAGACAGAATCAGGAGAATCCATAATAAGGAACAAAGAAATGGCTGAGCAATTGAATATATACTTTGGTTCTGTCTTCACAAATGAGGACACAAATCAGATCCCAGAAATGTTGGAGAATGAAAGATTTAGTGAGAGGGAAGAACTGAGGAAGATCAACATTAGTAGAGAAATGGTGCTGGGAAAACTGATGGGATTGAAGGCGGATAAATCCCCAGGGCCTGAGAATCTGCATCCCAGAGTGCTTAAGGAGGTGGCTCTAGAAATAGTGGATGCATTGGTGGTCATCTGCTGGGATTCTATGGACTCTGGAACAGTTCCTGCAGATTGGAGGGTAGCTCACATCACTCCAATATTCAAAAAGGGAGGTAGAGAGAAGGCAGGGAATTATAGACCAGTAAGCCTAACATCGGTAGTGGGGAAAATGCTTCAATCTATTATCAAGGACTTTATGCGGAACATTTAGAAAGCAGTAGCAGGATCAGTCAGAGTCAGCATGGATTTATAAAGGAAAAATCATGCTTGACAAGTCTGTTGGAATTCTTTGAAGATGTAACCAGTACAGTTAACAAGGGGGAGCCAGTCGATGTGGTATATTTGGACTTTCAGAAGGCATTTGACAAAGTCCCGCATAAGAGATTATTGTACGAAATTAAAGCGTATGGGATTGAGGGAAATGTATTAAGGTGGATAGAAAACTGGTTGGCAGAGAGGAAACAAAGAGTAGGGATTAATGGGCCCTTTTCAAATTGGCAGGCAGTAACTAGTGGGGTTACTGCAGGGATCGGTGCTGGGACCCCAGCTATTCACAATATATATTAATGTTTTGGATGAGGGAACAAAATGTATCATCTCAAAGTTTGCAGATGATACCAAATTAGGTGGGAGGGTGAATTGTGACGAGGATGCAGGGATCCTACAGCAAGATCTGGACAGGTTGGGCGAGTGGGCAAATCAATGGCAGATACAGTATAATTTGGATAAGTGTTAGGTTATTCATTTTGGAAGCAAAAACAGGATGGCAGATTACTACCTGAATGGTTGTAAATTGGGAGAGGGGAGTGTGCAGGGGGACCGGGGGTCCTTGTGCACCATTCGCTGAAGGTAAGCATGCAGGTGCAGTAGGCGGTAAAGAAGGCTAATGGCATGTTGGCCTTCATTGCAAGAGGTTTAGAATATAGAAGCAGGGATGTGTTGCTGCAATTGTACAGGGCCTTGGTGAGGCCACACCTGGAGTATTGTTTGAAGTTTTGGTCTCCTTCTCTGAGGAAGGATGTTCTTGCTCTTGAGGGAGTGCAGCAAAGGTTTACCAGACTGATTCCAGGGATGGCGGGACTGTCATATGAGGAGAGATTGACTAGGTTGGGATTGTTCTCACTGGAGTTCAGAAGAATGAGGGGGTGATCGCATAAAGACTTATAACAGGACTAGACAGGGTAGATGCACGGAAGATGTTACCAATGATGGATGTGTCCAGAACCAGGGGTCACAGCCTGAGGATTCAGGGTAGACTATTTCAGACAGAGATAAGGAGACATTCCTTCACACAAAGAGTGGTGAGCCTGTGCAATTAATTACCACAGGAAGTAGTTGATGCTAAAACTTTGAATATATTCAAGAGGCGGTTGGATATAGCACTTGGAGAGAATGGGATAAAAGGCTGTGGGGCCAAAGCAGGATTAGGCTATTGAGTTAAATGATCAGCCATGATCGTGATGAATGGTGGAGCAGGCTTGAAGGGCCAAAAGGCCTCCTCCTGCTTCTATCTTCTATGTTTCTAGAAGTGCTCATCTCAGACAAGGGGCCACAATTTTCAGGCACTGAGTTTTGCATATTTGCACAGGACCGGGAGATTTCCCACACGACGTCCACAAGCCAATGGAATGGTGGAATATACCGAACAGACCTTAAAAAACCTGTTGAAGAAGGCAAAGGTGGTTGGAAGAGACCCCTACCTGGCCCTGCTGGATTTCAGGAATACGCCATTAGATGCCAATGGTTCAGCTCCAGCACAGCTCCTGGACAAGAACTAATCTTTCAACCTGGCCCTAACTGCTATTTCCACTGCCAGTGAGCAACAGCATATAGGGCCTGCTCAAATAGAGACAGCAGAAGCAGGAGCAGTATTTTGATCGAGGAGCCCGACGTCTGTCTGAATGGGACATGGGAGAGATGGTGAGGATTCAGCAGGAAGGGATCTGGAATCCAAACGGACAGGAGAAAGGGAAATTCCCGAAGACGACAAATGAAACGCGACCGTGCTCTGAACCAGGGAGTGTAGCTGAAGATCAAGAACCAGAATCTACCAGTGAAGTAATAGATAACCAGAAAAAGCCTGAGAGTCCTGAAAACTAAGGAATGAAAGTGGCATAGAGCTGAAACATAGAAACTAGGAGCAGGAGTCGGCCATTCAGCCCTTCAAGCTGAATGCATTGTATTGTTTTGGTTGTCATCTTACGTTCTGTCTACAGCGTTTTAGCTATGTCATCCTTTATCTCTTATTACTTATGACCATGTAGCAATTGAATGTATCCTGTTATGAATGTATATATTTTGTAAATGTATCTTGTTACCTCATCTTTAAAAAATGATTATCTGTATTGTTATGGGCCAGGGTTTAGAGAACTCCAAAGTGTATCACGGAGTTCACCTGCCCCACAACTTCTAATAGATTGTGGTTATGGGGAGCACACGGACCTACCTTACAGGTGTGATGCACCAGAGATCCACACTACTTTTAAATTAAAACAATGTTGATTTATGAAATCAGTTCACACTTTTTAAACCCACAGTAAACATCTTAACAACTATCAACACCAATCCTCCCCACATATACAATATTCTATAAGTAAACCTTAATCTTTCCTTATTAACATCCATCAGTCAAAAGACCCCTTTTAACACAGAGATCAGGTTTAAATTCACTACTGAGAGCAGTAAGCACTTTGAAATCACCCAATTGATCTGGAGTCTTTAGTTTGCAGAGAGTGATCCTTATACAGCTCCTTGCTTTGTCTGCAGCTATCCAGCTCGCAAAACGAAATTAAAACACATCCTATAGCAAACAGCCTAAACTGAAAGTAAAGCAGACAGCCAGCCCAGCTCCACCCACACTCTGACATCACTGATAAACACCCATTTCTTAAAGGTACATCCACTACAGCTATTTTTATAAACACCCATTTCTTACACAACCATTTATTAAAGGTACTCTCACATGACAGTATGCACTAATTTTATACATACTGCATGTAGATTGTATGTATAAAGTAACTGTATACATTCTGTATTCAGCTTTAAGGCTGTGTGTTACTTCGCACTCTTGTGCTGTTTTTACTTAACCTGTAGGACTCCACACCAGCAAACGGTTCTTTCAATCATTACACTGATAAGCACCCTGTCTTAATGAGCATTCTGCAGGACAATATTTTTTTTTTTTTTAATTTAGAATATCCAATTCATTTTTTCCAATTAAGGGGCAATTTAACGTGGCCAATCCACCTAACCTGCACATCTTTGGATTGTGGGGGTGAAACCCACGCAGACACAGGGAGAACGTGCAAACTCCTCACAGACAGTGACCCAGGGCCGGGATTTGAACCCGGGTCCTCAGCGCCGTAGGCAGCAATGCTAATCACTGTGCCACCATGCCGCCCCTGCAGGACAATATTAATACATATACATCAATTAGGCATTTGGGGTGTTGAGCCCAGAAGTTAATCATCAGCGCAGTGACACCACATACTTGCTTGTCTCAAATAAGTGGACACAGAAACTATTGACGGTGAATCCATTATCTTAGTAGAAAGTCATACAATTTAATGAGATAAATTAAAAACACAGGATCTGATCCATAGGTAACTGGTATCATAGAGGACCAGTTAGGAGATAATTGGAGGTAATAATAATAATCTTTATTATTGGCTCAAGTAGGCTTACATTAACACTGCAATGAAGCTATTGTGAAAAGCCACTAGTCGCCACATTGCAGCGCCTGTTCGGGTACACTCAGGGAGAATTCAGAATGTCCAAATTACCTAACAGCGCATCTTTCGAGACTTGTGGGAGGAAACTAGAGCACCTGGAGGAAACCCACGCAGACACGGGGAGAGGGTGCAGACTCTGCACAATCAGTGACCCAAGCGGGGAATCGAACCTGGAACCATGGTGCTATGAACGCACCAGTGCGAACCATTGTGCTACCGTGCCACCCACAACATCTATAGATGATTATCACCTTAAGGAACCAGTCGGAGACGGATCAGGCACCACCTAAACCAGTCAGGAACTGAAAATGCACTGCCCAAATCGACCAGAGTTCAGGAACACTACTGATCATGAGAATGTCTGCGTCTCAGAAAGGTTTAACCATCACCAGCTTCCAGCAGTAATGCAAGCAGAGTGCTAAGATGGAGAAGTGAAGAAGTTTCAGAGAAGAGAGACTGCATACCTGCTGTGAACAGGAGAAAAAAGAGAGAGGAATCCACAAACATGTGTCCAAGGTTGAACTGGGAGGAAAGAACAGCATTTAGCCAGTAAAGTCGCTGCCTTACTTTGTTAAGTGTTACCTTTTTTTACATAATAAAGGTTCCCTGGCATTACATCACTAGACTGCCTCTTATTGCCTGAACGGTTAAAGTCGCAAAAGGACTAATCAATATTAAGTGAATGAAAGCTCAGAATTTGAGTTTAAACACCCAAAAAACTTACACTTGTTTGACACTAATACTCACACTCCAAGTGATGTTGAACCTAAGCGATGTGAGTTTGCCTTCAATCCCTTTTTCCTCTTTCTCTAGTGAATCATAACCACCTTCTCTCCAGTATCAGACTGGCTCCTGACTCTGGATTTCTACCATAACTTTTGTTGCTGAAGGTCCCAGTTTCTAAAAGTTTCTAAATTCACCCCCCCTCTATCCATAAACAGGGGGTCCTTTATCATAAACCCAACTCTAAGTGGTATTTTACGATGTTAAAAGCGTGGCTATTGAGCACCAGACAACAACCAAAGCAACATTAAAAAAGCCTAATGAAATGGATGATAAATATATCGTGAAACCGTTTACAATAGCTAAAGAATATTTACTGGATGCAATAAACAGCATCTTTACAGACCTTGAGCTGGTTGTATAAACTACAGAACAGATAATAACGTCGGTGAACCAGGTCATACATCGTAAACTTAATGAGAAAAAGATGCTATCAGAGGTTAAACTCAGAAGTATAAAATTCTTTCATTCTGGTGTCTTCAGCTGCCTGGGCACCGAACTGGAATTCCCTCCCGAAACCTCTCCCCCAGCCCCTCTCTCCTCCTGTAAGACTCCATTAAACCAACCTCTCTGATCAAGCTTTAGTTCACCTGTCTTAATATCCCCATGTACCTTACTGTGTGAATTTCATAGAATCATGGAATCCCTACAGAGCAGAAGGAGGCGATTTGGCTCATCGAGTCTGCACCAACCCTCTGAAAGAGCAGGGTCCCGTCGGCCCACTTCCCCACGTATCTCCGTAACCCTGTGATCCTGGACACTAAAGGGGCAATTATAGCATAGCGAATCCACCTAACCTGCACATCTTTGGACTGTGGGAGGAAACAAGGGCACCCAGAAGAACCCACACAGCCACAGGGAGAATGGACAAACTCCACACAGTCACTCAAGGCCGGAATTGAACCCGGGTCCCTGACGTTGTGAGGCAGCAGTGCTAACCATCATGCTACTTTCCTACCCTGTTTTTTTGATAGCATCCCAGTGAAAAGCCTTGGGATGTCTTCTAATATTAAAGGAGCTATATAAATACAAGTTGTTACCAGTACTGGGTTGAAAGCTAGAAAGAAAAATGCAACTAAGCTCAACTCAGTGGACAAACGTAAGCAGTAAATATTTACCGTTTCCCAGGAAGTCCCACATAAATAAATGCTCAACATTCCCAAAAAATTCAAAGACTTTGATGTTCAATGAGTTATAGGTAAAAGGGCTGGAAACAAATAATTATTCTGCACAGTAGGACGGCTTTAGAGATGATGCAGATAGATTTATGGAAATGGTTCCAAGGATGGTGGCATGGTAGCACAGTGGTTAGGACTGTTGCCTCACAGTGACAGTGAAGAAAAGGCGATATATTTCCAAGTCAGGATGGATGGTGATGTGGAGAGAAACGTGATGGTGTTTCCAGGTATCTGCTGCCCTTATCCATCTAGAAGATTTGCCGTGATATAGTGGCCCTTAGTGTCCAAAAGCTTAGTTGAAGTTACTGGGTTACGGGGATAGGGTGGAGTCGTGGGATTAAGTCCGGTGCTCTTTCCAAGGGCTGGCCCAGACTAGATGGGCCAAATAGTCTCCTTCTGCACTGTAACTTCTGATTCTATGATCTACATCCAATTTACAACATAGAAATATGCCTAGGCTGGTGTTTTTGCTTCACGTGAATCTCTTCAATATTCACCTCACTCTATCAGCATAACCTTCTAATTCACTCCCCCTCGTGCAGTGTGACTCCGAAATGTGTCTATCCAGTTCACCTCAACCTCTCCATATGTGATGAGTTCCACATTCTCACCACTCCATGACTTTATCACAATGAATTTTATTGCATCTTAAATCACAGGCTGGATGGAAGGACCAATGCACAAAGGAGAACTGCCAAAAACGCCACTACATAAGGAGTAAATTATGGCTTGTTCCAATCCCAGATAAAGTGAAGTTTAGTTCGAAGGACATCTGTTACAAGTGTTGCAACTTCTCGTGCTAAATTGTTTTGATTTATGTAATGTGGTTTTATAAGAATATTTGATGATAAAAAGATATTTTTAGTTCCAGGCCTGACAGTAATATGTCTAAATAAAAAGGAAACAAGAACTTGTATATGGCAGCACATTCCAAACTGTTTTCCGGCCAATAATGTGCTTCTTTAAACAAACATTTTTATTAGATTTTCTAATTTTTTACTATTAACACAACAAAATAAAATAGATATCAGTACTATAACAGGTACAGTATAGAAAAAGAATGATTGCTAACATAGGAAGAAGCAATAGAAGGATGAATTTAAAACAGCAAATTTAAGGATCAAGTGCCCCCAGTTCAACACCGGATCAATTCAAGAACAGAATAGTGGGGGGGAAGAGGATAAGGCCATACAAGTACAAAAAAATAATAATTCAAGCCGCACATCTTTATGTATTGCGAATTCAAGACTTACAATATGACTCACAGGAAACCTAAAAGGAACAAGTCAGATAAGGTGGAGCCTACAAATTTAAGATGGGGGTTCCATACTTTATAGAATGCTACAGGCTTAGACTAGATCACAGATGAAAGGAATTCCATTGGAATACCTTCTATTATTATTTTATGCCAGTTTTGAATTGAAGGACATTTGTCACTAATCCAGTAGCAGAGGATATTCTTATGAGCTGCAAAAGTCAGGACATAGTACAGTACAGCCTTTTTTCATTAGCATCACTAATTCTCCCATCTGGAAGGCCCAGAATTAGGAACAAAGGATTAATTTCTTAGGTTCGGTCAACAATATTCTCCAGCCCTCTGAGTACACCAGATGAATAGGATTTAATCCATACGCAATGTATATAATCACCCTCGACTTCCAGGCACTGCAGACACGTCAGGCATATAGCAGGATCAAACCCGTGTCTAAGACTAGGTGTGATAAACAAACGGGGCAGTATCTTAAACTAAGTCTCCTTCATTCCATTTGTAATTTATTTTTCTAATTAAGGGGCAACATAGCATGGCCAATCCACCTACCTTGATCATCTTTTGGATTGTGGAGGTGAGACCCACACAGAGACAGAGAGAATATACAAAATCCACACAGACAGTGATCTGGGGCCGGGATCGAACCAGGGTCCTCAGCACCATGACTCCTTCACGCTTTGACAAACAGGAATTTTACTGGCATAATTCCATATACTGCCGTTTGTCTCCTGATCAATATTGATTGCCGAGTCTTTTTCCCAAGACTGCAGAGTACCAAATGTACTAATGCAAGATCTAGAACTTAAGGTATGATAAAGCCCGTTGATTAACTATTTAGATGTACGGAATACAGGATTTTTTTCATTGGGGAAATAGAAGAATCAAGACACAAAGTAGTCCTATTAAGGATAAAGTCTTGAAGTTATAATTACTTAAAAACTGAGTGTCTCAGGATGTCAAACTGTTGGCATAGCTGTTCAGAGATGACAAGGAAGCAGTCTCTGAACATATCTCCAAGCCTGAAAATGCCTCTATCCCTTCATTTATCAAATGCGTGGTCCATAAGAGGTGGGGTGGAGAGACGGGGGGACGGAAGAGGGGGGACAGAAGAGGGGGGGGGGGGGGGGGGGAGTCTTGGCTGCCCTGTAAGAGAGAAAGGGCCTAAGTCTGATTAAATCCCCCTTCTAGTTGGCAGACCAATCTCCAATCTCTGAGAGTATCAATAATAATAGAATTATCTCATTTAGTCGAACCAGCCTTGATGTCTCCATAAATAACAATGCCTGCAGAGGGAAGGAAGACTGGCCTACCTCAATGCCAAGCCAAATGGAGATAGGGTGCTTCCTAACCCAATCCTTATGAACCTGAGGTGAGAATCCCATTGATACAGCCTAATTTTCAGGACACCCAAGCGCACCCCGCAACCCCCCCTTCCCCCACTTCCCTTCCCCCCCTTCCCCCCCAATTTGCCATTTGTAGGGGTGAGGTAGTGTTCTGGAGTGTTGATGGAGTGTTTTCTGTGATGGGTTCATCAGAACATGGACTGTCCTCAGGCATCAGATGTGTGGGTCCCTCTGACACTTTGCACATGGGCGAGCCCCATTAGCCGACCTGTAGGTGGGTATTGTCTACTCAGCAAGGAGCACCTCCTCCTCAGAGGGGAGTGGGAACAAAGATAGAGGAGGCCTAATGGTCGCAGACATCCACTCGCACAGAGGTCCAGGTACAGGATGATCAGGGCCAGCAGAGAGGGCAAGGAGACCACCCCGGAGAAGATGCCCAGCTGCCAGGGTGTAGAGGCAGCAATCAAACTACCTCGCCATGACCAAGGTCTAGTACAGCAGGGGGTTCCGGCTTTTATGGGAAGGAGTGACGAGCATCTGCCAGATGATTAGACCCGAGATAGCCTCTAATTGTTTCAGTGGACACCCAATGCCTGTGGCTCAGAAGGTCACTGTGGCACTAAATGTTTATGTTCCGAATCCTCCCAGTCGCTGTGGCTGGTCTCTGTGGAGTCTCTCAGCCAGCTTAACAGTTGTGTTAAGCTGGTAATTGATGCCCTGTTTGGGTGTTTCATTTCAGGACAGCCCAAGTCAACCAGGCTGAACTGTCAAGAAATTTGCCACCTTTGCAGGGTTCCCCCACAACCAGGGTCCCATTGATTGTACCCATGAGGCCATCAAGGTGCCAGCTGGCCAGTCGGGAACCTTTGTGAACCGGAAGGGATTTCACTTGATGAATGTTCAGATTGTGTGTGACCACAAGACCCAGATTCTGCAGGTATGTGCAAGGTAGGTGTGCAGCGTGCACAATGCATATATTGTTCATCACTCACAGGTGCCCAGGCTCTTTGCTGCTCCAGCTGAATTTGATGGGTGGCTGATTAGCGACAAGGTGAAAAGGTGGCTGGAGATGCCTGTCAGATGCTGAGGAGAGGTACAACCGCTGCCATATATCCACAAGGGCAGTGGAGAGGACCATTAAAAGTAAAGTTACCATCATCCCAGATGACCATAGGCTACTTTCCCCTTTGAGGGCAAAAGCTGACTGGTGGTGAATTAACCTGAGGATCACCACATCTGAGGCAAGGAGAGGGTGGAGAAGGCCGGCCATCATGAATAACTTTGATCAGTACGGGAATTGAACCTGCGCTGAATCATGAAGCAGCTGCCTTGCAAAGTGAGCTAAACCAGAGCACCACTGGGCTGCCGAAGATAAGGTTCAGATGCCTCGACCAATCTGGGTGTGCCCTGCAGTACCGACCCAAGCAAGTGTCACTCATTGTAATAGTCTGCTGGGCTCGTCACAATTTCTATCTCTCTGGCAGGAGCCTCTTGAACAGGAGGGTGATGATGATGTGTACCTGTGGTCACCGATGAAGATTCAGATGCTGACGCCACGCATCGGGGCGAAGGGACACCAGGATGCCCTGATTTAGCGGTTCTTCAGCTGGATAGGCATGCCCTGTATTCCCCATCACCATTGGGCAATACCTTAATCCCAAACACATAACACTCAGTCATCCCCTTCCATTTTCCTCTTCCCCTTTGACATCCGGGACAACTCTGAACAGGCAATTTTGAGACTGACACCTATACAGCACACAGGATACATCTGGCTTGAGTACAGAATGATATTTACCGTGATAAATTCAGGATGAAACAAAACAAAGTATATCTATCCTGATCATTAACATTATTCTTTAGATTCAAACAAATCAGTAGCACCCCTGATTGTGCCTAGTGTGTCTTTTGTTTCCAGGTGCTATGTCTAGGTACCTCCTCCTTGCTGACAGTAACATTCGAGGCAGGTTACTGTTCTCATTGCACTATTGGTGCAGATGGCCTTGGCGAATGTCCTCTAGTTGTGGGGCCTCAGCTGGCATCGCTCAGGAGGGTTCACTCGCCAACAATGGCCTGGCCTACCCATGTCTAGCAGTGACGCCCACACCGCCCCATTCCCCCCCATATTTCCCGCACCCCATATGGACCATCCCCCCAAACACCCCAAGCCCTCTCCCCCAACCCCTGAACAACCCCCAACCACGCATGTGACTAATGATGCCCCCTCTGTGTCCCGGCAGGAAAAGTTGGACCACAACCGACGAGAGAGAACCCAGATGGGTGGCGGGGTGCTGGACATTAGTCCTTACCCCCTATGAAGAAAGGGCCCTGGAGGCTGCAGGATTAGCTGAGGACAGATCAGTGACCAGCATAGAGGTCAGCACATGGCACAGAGGTGAGGATCCACTGGCCCCCACACAGACGAACTGTCAAACATGATTTCATGCCATACAGAAGGATGGCACGGTGGCACAGTGGTTCGCACATCAGGTGGAGGCAGGAATGCCCAGGAGAGACAGCAATGAGAGGTCTGCTGGATCTGAGGACCCAGCTGGGTCCCAGTCTGATGCTGAGGCTCTGGAACAATTTTACCCGGAGCTGATGCAGTTGATAGAGTTCGATTCAGACAGGGCTGTCTGCGGCCCTCCAGCAGGTCCATAGCTGATTGGAGGAGTCCCAGAGGCTATGGGAGCAGGAGATGGCCCAGGCAATGCATGGTACCAAGGCCAACACTGCTAGGGTGGCGACTGCATAGTGCACAACGTTGGCAGCTTGCATGGTGGTGTCCAAGGCATGGCTCAGTCAGTGACAGCCATGGTTGAATGCCTTGACAGCATGTCCCAGTCGCTGGGGAATATCGCCCAGTACCAGGTGGACCTTGATGAGGCACTGCGGCGCATGTCCCAGTTTCTCTGACAAACGTTGTTTGGAACTGAAGTTTGAAGCTCTGAGGAAGGTTTATGTATTTCGGGGGGAATGAATTTCAATGCCAAGGTCTTGTGCCTGTGTGTATTTTATAGCTTTCAGTTTTATAGACTTCTGCCATTAAAAAGTAATATGTCGCTAAGGGTTACCTCGATTGAACCCTGTAAACCTTTACTTTATTTCAGTGAAAGTGAGACTGCCATAGATCACTGATGTCAGTTGAACTTGTGTTGAGTTTACTCATTGAAACACTGACTGCCATGTAGTTGGCCTTGCTACTGTTTACTCAAGTGTGTCATGATCGTTCTTTTGGACGAAATTAAAACAAGGCCCTCACAGCTGATCAAAATAAATCCTTTGGCCCCATTAAAAGAAGAGCCTTGTCCAAAATTTATCCCTCAACAAACAACACTAAAAACGGTTTACCTGGAATCTCATGTACAGAATTAGCTGCCACATTTCCTACATTGTACAAAAACATAGAAAATAGGACCAGGACTAGGAAATTCGGCCCTGCGAGCCTTCTCCGCTAGTCAGTATTAACATGGTTGATCCTCTATCTCAACTCCAGACTCCTGCTCTCTCCCCATACTCCTTGATACCATCCATTTCCTTACAACTGCTGTATTTTTATGTATCTCAAGTTTATGCAGAGATGACACAACAACTTCCACGTGTGTATTGGTTTTATTCACAGTGCTTTAAAATATCTACTCCATGCTTCCAGCTCTTTCTACAATTTTGTTTACTTTTCTCTGAGCCCACACACAGCTCCAACCAATCAAGCACAGTGAGCATCAATAGTAAACACACTCACATAATCAAACATAGAATAATTGAACACTAAAACAGCAGTAACATTACATCACTTCCCGAAAGTATTTAACTGTTTGTAAAGTATTTTTAGAAAACCCAAGGCCCTGAAGGGCACCATATAAAGATAGACCTTTCTTTCTTATCGGGCATCATTTGATATAGCTGTGATTGTTTTGTGAGTGTGAAAGGGAGAAAATGGATGAAGAAGTCAGTGGAGCAACAAAGCGTGGCTGTTGAATTTGTTGGGGGGGGGGGGGGGTTATATGTTTATTAAGCGGCCTTGGTTCTGGCTGGTATAATACACTTTGAACAACAGCCAGATCTCATGCTGCACAAAATCCCACTGGTTTTTCAGCTTCTGAAGCTGCTGAACCAAAGGCCCTTAAAGAGGCTGCTGAGGAAACTTGGAGGTTGTTCATCACATTATGAGGACAAATGGCATAGACTAGGGTTGTATTCCTTTGAGAATAGTAGATTAGTGGGATGACGTAATTGAGGAGTTTGAAGATGATTGAAGGATTCAATAGGGAAGATTGAGAAAAATAATTTCCTCTGGTGGGACAGTGCAGAACAAGCAGACACGACCTTAAAATTAGAGCCAGGTCATTGAGGGGTGATGTGAGGAATCTTTTTCTTAAACACTTCCTCACACAAAGGGGAGTGGAAATCTGGAACACTCTTCCCCAGAAAGCTGTTGAGGCTGGGAGTCAATTTAAAATTTCTAAATGTCAGGATTGATAAGGTTTTTGTTTGGCAAGCGCATTAAGAGCCATGGAATCACAGTGATTAGTCAATGGCACACAGGTAATGCCACTGGGCTAGTAATTCAGAGACCCAGGCTAATGCTCTGAGTACATGGGATCAAATCCAACCAAGGCAGCTCGTGTAATTAAAATTCAGTTCATAAATCTGGAATATAAATCTAGCCTCATCAATTGTTCTAAAACCCATCTGGCTCACTAATTCCTTTTAGAGAAGGAAATCTGCCCATCCTTACCCGGTATGGCCTACAAGTATTCCATATGCACAGCAATGTGTGAATATCTGAGATGGTCTAATAAGTTACTCAGTTCCAAGGTAATGAGGGAACAAATGCTGGCCTTGCCAGAGGTGACTACATCCCATGAAAGAATATTTTAAAAAGATGGTTTTGAACTAGTCAATCAAATTGACTGCACGGTCGACAGGCTACAGCCACGGGAGACTGAAACATATGAATTAGGAGCAGGAGTAGGCCACTCGGCCCATCGCATCTGCTCTGCCATTCCATAAGATTATGGCTGATCTCTTTTTAACCTCATCCCTGTATTCCTGCCTGCCCCCGATAACATTTTACCCCCTTGCTTATGAAAAATCTATCTCGCTCTATCTTAAAAATATTCAGATTCTGTCTCAACCACCTTTTAAGAAAAATAATTTCAAAGTCGCTGCGCCATAGTGCAGCGGAATCTGAGTAATTAAATGTTTTCAAGAAACAGATAGATATATTTTTGATTTTAAAAATGGGTTAAAGAAATATAGGCAACAGGTGGCGAGGTAGATTTCAGACGAGGAAGAGATCAACCATGGTCTGATTGAATGGCGGAGCAGGCTCAAGGGATGAATTGCCGGCTCTGGGTCACTGTCCGTGTGGAGTTTGCACATTCTCCCCGTGTCTGCGTGGGTTTCGCCCCCACAACCCAAAAATGTGCAGAGTAGGTGGATTGGCCACGCTAAATTGCCCCTTAATTGGAAAAAATAATTGGGTAATCTAAATTTATAAAAACAAATAATTGCTAGCCTAACCAGTGATGCCCCCATCTCAGAAATGAATTTTAAAAAACATTTCAAAGAATTCCAATAAATTGGTTTAACATGATTTCCTTTTTACAAAACCATACTGACACTGCCTTATTCCCTTGAATTGATCTAAGTGCTCTGCCATAACATATTTAATAATGGCTTCTAACATTTTCACGATGACAGATGTTAAGCTATCTGACCAGTAGTATCCTGTTTTCTGTTTCCCTCCCTTTTTGAATAAAGGAGTTACATTCGCTATTTTCAATCTAATGGAATGTTCTGTGAATCGAGGAAGTTTCAGAAAATTAGAACCATCGCATCAACTATCACAGTAGCCACACTTCTTTTGAGATCCCAGGATGAAATCCACCAGGATCTGGGGACTTGTCAGCCCGTAGACCCAACAATGCACTCAGTACCATTTCCCTGGTCATTTTAATTTCCCTGAGTTCCTCCCTCCCGTACATTTCCTGATTTACAGCTATTTCATGGGTGTTACTTGTATCGTTTATAGTGAAAACGGATGCAAAATACCTCTTCAATTTAACAGGCATCTCTTTATTTTTCATTATCAGTCCTCCAGACACTGATCTATAGGACCAACACTCTCTTTGTCAACATTTTTCTTGTTTGAATAGCTACAGAAGTTTCCAATCTGTCTTTGTATTCCTAGATATTTTTCGCTCGGACACAAATTTTTCCTTCCTTGTCAAACTTTTAGTCATTCATTGCTGCTCTTTACATTCTTTCCAATCTTCTGACCTGCCACTTCTCACTGTGCAAATGTACGCTTTTTCTTTAAGTATGATACTGTCTTTAACTTTTTTAGTTAACCACAGATCGTAGGTCCTCCCCTTAGAATGTTTCTCCCTTGCTGAATGTATCTATTCTGTGTATTCTGGTATAGCCCCATAAATGTCTGAAAGATTTACCTTTGTTTGTGTTCCTAGTCTGAATGTGGAGCACACGAATACTCTGGATTGAAACCAACTCCTGTCCCACCCATTTAACTTCTCAACTGGTCCCCATATTTTGCTGGATTAAATTATATTACGATCCCGGACCAGGCCCCAACAGTTATTAGGATATCACAGAAATCCCAATATTCCATTTAATTTCTAGGACTGTGAGGAAAGGATGTTTCACTCCAGGAGTGACTCCACACACAAATAGGGATATGGTATAGAACATAGAACAGTACAGGCCCTTCGGCCCATGATGTTGTGCTGACCATTTATCTTAATCTAAGATCAACCTAACCTACAACCCTTCAATTTACTGCTGTCCATGTGCCTGTCCAAGAGTCGCTTAAATGTCCCTAATGACTCTGACTCCACTACCTCTGCTGGCAGTGCATTCCACGCACCCACCACTCTCTGTGTAAAGAACCTACCTCGGACATCTCCCCTATACCTTCCTCCAGTCACCTTAAAATTATGTCCCCTCGTGACAGCCATTTCCACCCTGGGGAAATGTCTCTGGCTATCCACCCTATCCATGCCTCTCATCACCTTGTACACCTCTATCAAGTCACCTCTCTTCCTTCTTCGCTCCAGTGAGAAAAACCCTAACTCCCTCAACCTTTCTTCATAAGACATGCCCTCCAGTCCAGGCAGAATCCTGGTAAATCTCCTCTGCACCCTCTCCAAAGCATCCACATCCTTCCTATAATGAGGCGACCAGTACTGGACACAATGGGGGCGGTTCTCCCAAATGGAGCCCAAGTGTTCGCACCGTCGTGAACGCCATCATGTTTCACGATGGTGCAAAACGGGCACGTGGACGCCCGATTCTGGCCCCCATATGGTGCTGGAGTGGTTCACGCCGCTCCAGCCTCCCTTTGCGGTGCCAAATGGGCGCCACGCCAACCTGCGCATGCGTAGTTGGGCTGCGCCAACCTGCACATGGGCAAGGGACTTCTTACGTGTGCCGGCCCCGACTCAACATGGCGTCGGTGTTCAGGGGCCGGCCGCGCAGGAAAGTAGGCCCGGGGGGGGGGGGGGACCGGCCTGCCGATCGATGGGCCCGGATCGCGGTCCAGAGCCCATAGGAAGCCCCCCCCCGAGGACGGAGCCCCCCCCCACAGGCCGCCCCATCCCGACCCTTCGCGCAAATGGCGTCGATTCTCCGCACCTTGGAGAATCGCGCGCCAGCGTCATGGTGCGGTTGCGGCAATTCTCCGGCCCGGCGTGGGGTTCGGAGAATAGCCCCTAATATTCCAAGTGTGGTCCAACCAGGGTTTTATAAAGCTTGTAAAGTAAAAATGGGAAAATATGTCATTGAAACATGGAAGTCTGGCAAAACCTGACCTGAGGGTACATGAGAAAATGCAGGGAAAAATCCCACGAAGGGTTAACAACACCTCAAAAGAAGGTTTTGAAATGCAGATCGCCTTTATCAAACAGCCGTTAAGAAAACAGTTTGTAAGAGTGCAAGCTGTAAAACCGATGCCTGTCTTTCAAGTTAAAGCAGATTGAACTTTTAGTTACATGGAGAGAAACAATATCTCACACCTTCTTTGAAGTTAATTATTTTAGTAAGCAGTTATTAAAGAATTGCCAGGATCTTCAGTTGAATTGGGTGACAAATGTTTAGGTGTGAAATCCTGCTGACACCAATTGAATATGGGAAGCTGGAGACGACGTGTCCACGAGAGCACAAGTTAACCCCAAATCGGAGTCAGAGTTCTGACAAGCTAAGGGCATTATTTGGTAATAAAGCAACTTTAGAAGTGACAGAAACCAGATGTAGCATCCCTCTCGGATCAAAGCACTTTTGAACATTACAAGGGAAAAATGTAATCAGAGTTCGATGAGCTAAAGTCATGCTCAACATGAATATATTGCCGTGTTAGAAGTAATTAAGATTAAAGGTACATTGAACAAGCAAGAGCAAAACAAAGTTACTTTACGATAATGTCAGATATACGTAATAACTGCAAGAAGGGAAATATAAACCTTGGGCGACCCCACACCGGGTGGGACAATCGCGGGAGTGCCGGACGATTCCTGCCACACCGCCCTGGCACACGATTCTCCCACCCCCCCCAAAACGTTGTGCCGAGTTTTACGACAGGCCGCTCGGTGAATCGCCGCTCGCCGTTTCTAACAGTCGAGCGGCGATTCTCCGGCCTGGATGGGCCGAGCGGCCTGTCCAATACAACCGGTTCACGCCGGTGCCAACCACACCTGGTTGTGCCGGCGTGAACAGCGCGCGAACGCTGCGTGTGCGGCCTGTGGGGGGGGGGGAGGATCGAGCACCAGGGGGTGCTCAGGAGGGGTCTGGTCCGTGATCGGTGCCCACCAATCGGCGGCCCGGCGTCTCTAAAGGAAGCACTCTTTTTCCTCCGCCGCCCCGCATGATCAATCCCCCATGTCTTGCGGGGCGCCCGCGGGGAGGATGGCAACCTTGCATGCGAGGGTTGGCGCCGGCCAACCTGCGCAGGCGTGGGTGACGTAATTTAAGGGCCGCCGGCCGCATCATTTAGGCGGCGCCGCTTTGACGCGGGCGTCAAGGCCTGGCGCATGAAATTGATGCTGCGCCGCTCCTCGCCCCATGAGGGCGGGAGAATAGGGGGCGAGGAGTGGCCTCCGACGCCGGAGTGAAACACTCCGGTTTTCACTCCGGTGTCGGCACTTAGTCTCCCGTTGTGAGAATCGCGCCCCTTAAATCGATAGCAGTCAGCAGAATCAGCTCTCAGAGCTGCCCTAGGTCATGGGAAAGATAGAGCACGAAAACCGAGCAGAACAGCAAATCCATCTGAGGAAGACCAAAAGTTAAAGAAGAAAGATTGTCAAGGAAGACCTGAAGGTCTTTAACAACTGACCAGGAGGATCCAAAGAAAAGATCTTTTTTACTTTTCTGTAAAGACAGTGATTTTATCTTTTAAAAGAACCAAGAAACACACTAGTGGGGCTGCACTGCCAGCGGGAAAATTGAATCACAACAGGAGAATTCTGGCCCCTTTCCCTTTTTGCCCTCATTTGCATTGTTTCTTATGCAATAATCAGTCTTTGCTTTTCAGCTAATAGCTCATCAGTAAAGCAATCTAATTCTAGGTAGATGACGTCTCAATCAGAAGGTACTGATTAAAGGTTTTTAATTTTACTTCTATTTATATTTGCTACCCTTTATCTCATCATCACATTTATCTATTTTGCTTCTAATTTTTCCTGTCATTTTTTAAATCTTCTCCTTGCAAGGTCATCTTTGATCTTCTAAATGAACAACTATATTTTATTTCTCAAATAAGCAGTGCTTACTCATTCTCCCTGGGTTATGAAGCAATGGAACATAACATCTGAATGACAAAGATCATGTGCAAACTCATAGGCAGCTTCTTATATTTTTGCACACACCTCTTGTCGGCTGATGCTGGAATCGGGAAACGCAATTGGACGGAGAATCGTGGCGGGCGACGGTTTCACGCCAAATCGCAATTCTCCGGTGCCTCGCCAGTGGCGTCAATGCATTCCAAAATGCACATACAGCAAACACCGTTGGCACATCATTAGCGGGCCCGACCTGTATTCTCCGGGGCTTCCGCGATGGTCCGCCTCCACTGGGACAAATTCCCGACGGCGAGGTTCACTTGTGCTTCTAAAAATCGTGAAACAGGTGCCGTGGCTGCTGACGGAGAGAGAGGGGGTACGGAACATGTCTAACATCGCCAGAGTTTGCTGGCCGTTGTGCTGCTGGATGGGGGTCCTCTGCCGGGGTGGGAGGGGGGTAGCAGGAGGTGGCCAGGAGGTGGGCTGTGGAATCGGAGTAAACGGGCACAGAGCACCATTTCCCAGGCTTGTAAGGCAGTCATGCGCTCGCCCCTAACTCCCCACTGTGAATTTAGTGCCATGCATCATATGGCTGTCCACCCAGGACATCCCCCTAGGTGCCTTGTTGGCTGGGATGGCGACTGCAGCTTGTCTCCCTCCTGAGTGTCAATCATGAACAGGGCAAATTCCACACTGTTTCTCATTGGAATCGATTGTGTTCCACGTGGCGCTGGTGCTAGCCCCTCAAATGTCGCTGAATCATCCAGGTGTGGCACCAGTATTTCTGTCATTGAAGTCCAAGAATCCTTGCCCGGCGTCAACACTTACTCTCAGAAATGGAAGACCAGGCCAGCAGGAAATCGCCAGCAGGCAATCCTTCCAAGAGTGGCCTCAGCAGGGAGAAATTCCCCCAAACTCCCCAAAATTCCCTGAAACCAAAGGAAATGGCAAAGTGTCATTGGATAGTGCAGCCGCCGAAAAACAGCCCACTAATTGCACCGTAAAAATACTTAACCATGAGTCTGCTGAATCACGCCCTTCATCCTTGATTTCAAATCTTTCTGTGGCCTCACTCCTCTCAGTCTCTGTAACTGCCTCCAGCCCGACAATCTTTTAGTGTTGCATGAGGGAGGAATGTTGACCAGGACAGTGGGAAATCTCCCCTCCTTTTAAAAACTCCTGAAGCACCAAAAGCAGGAGACATTAGTCAGTGATTGGTTCCAGCGTGATGCTTTTTGAGAGAACTGGGCAGAAGTATTTAGACCTTGGAAGTGAAAGGAGCAGTTTCTCTCTCTCCCTTACTGCTGAAGTGAAAGAATTGCTTTATTGTTCTAAAACTCGTGAGCGTTGGCACATCTTTGCTAGAAACTTAAAATAATCCTAAATCTACAGAGAAAATAGACAAGCTTGCCAGAGAAAACTACCTGAAGCCCAGAAGGACGAAATACTGAAACAAAAGCTGAACCTCAGTAAAACATTAACTAGGAGCCATCCTAGCGCATCAACAATCTTTTTATCCCTTTATTTTTAGTAATATTTCTCAATAACAACAATCCCATCCTCCCACCAACCCCAAAACAACAGCCCATATGTTAACATAAACAAATAACAAAAAGGAATCAGGAATCATCCATAGTCACCATTAACACATACAGTCCCTTTCCCCCCAACCCTCCCAATGCCCCCCACCCCCCACTAATGTTCAATGTTATCCAATTCTTGAAAGTGAATAATGAATAACGCCCATGAATTTTAGAACCCCTCCATCTTACCCCTCAGTTCAAACTTAACCTTCTCAAGAGTCAAGAATTCCAACAGATCCCTCCACCACTCCAGGGCACAGATTGGAGAGGTTGTTCTCCATCAAAACAGGCACCGCCTTCGGCGATCAATGAGGCAAAGGCTACAACATCTAGCTCCGCACCTGTTTCCAACCCCGGCTGATCCGACACCATGATATGTCCAGTTTCACGTGCACCACTTTAGAGATTACCCTAAAAACCTCCTTCCAGTAATCCTCCAGCTTTGGACAGAACCAAAATATGAACATGATTTGGCACCCCCCCCCCCCTCCTCCCGCAACAGGGGAGATGTGCTCTATACAGCACCTTCAGCTGTATCAGCCCTAACCTCGCACAAGAGGTGGAGGCGTTCACCCTCCGAAGGACCTCACACCAGAACCCCTCCTCCATACCCTCTCCCAGCTCTTCCTCCCACTTTGCCTTGATCCCATCCAGTGGTGCCTTCTCCTCTTCCAAAATAGTCCCGTAAACCGCCGACACTACCCCCTTCTCCAGTCTCCCTGTCGTCCTCACCTCCTCCAGCAATGTGGAGGCCGGCTTCACCGGGAAACTCTATATCTCCTTCCTGGCAAAATCTCGAACCTGCATGTATCTAAACATTTCCCCCTGCTCCATCACATACTTCGCTCCCATCTCCTTCAATCCTGCAAACTGACCCCAAGATACAAATCTTTTAGTGTCTTAATCCCCATCTCCTCCCATTTCCGTCCCACTTTCCTGACTCAAATCTGTGGTTCCCCTGAATCGGCATTTCCCTTGACCCTGCCCCCAACCCCGAAGTGTTGGCGAACTGCCTCCAAATTCTCAATGAAGCTATATTACTGGACTCCCTAAGTATTTCCCTGGGGCCATCGGGAGCGGCGCTGTTACTGGCGCCTTCAATCCCGACCCCCTGCACAAACTCTCCTCCATTCTGACTCACTGGGAATCCACCCCTCTGACCCAGCTCCGCACCTTCTTCACATTCGCTGCCCAGTTCGGAAGACCCAAATCCCCTGCCTGCCTTCCCCTCTGTAGCAGCATCTTTCTAACTCTGGCCATCTTCCCTCCCCATATGAACAAGGTAATTATTCCTACAATCTCTCTAAAAAATGCCCTTGGCAGGAAGATCGGCAAGCATTGGAAAATAAACAGAAATCGCGGCAACATGTTCATTTTAACCGCCTGTACCCGACCCGCCAGTGACACAGGGAGACCATCCCACCTTGCCAGATCAGCTTTCACTCTCCCCACCAAACTAAAACTTGGTACCTGCGGAGCACACCCAAATCCCGGGCAACCTGCACCCCCAGGTATCTAAAGTGAGTCCCTGCCCTACGGAATGGCAGCCCCCTCACCCCTACCCCCACCTCCAGCCGAGACACTTCAAAATACTCACTCTTGTCTAGATTTAATTTGTACCCCGAGGAAGACCCAAACACTCGCAGCAGCTCCAATATTCTCCTTATTGACACACTCGGTTCCGACATGTAAAACAACAAGTCATCGGCATATAAGGACACCCTATGCTCTGTACCACCCCCCCCCCCTCCCCCACCCCCCAGCACTATCCCCTGAAATTCTTAACACGATGGCGAATGGCTCAATCGTGAGTACAAACAGCAGGGGCGGACATAGGACATCCCTACCTAGTCCCACGGTGGAGAGAAAAGTATCTCGAGCTGATGTTATTTGTACAGCCACTTGCCCTTGGCTCCTTATATAATAGTTTTACCCAGTCCACAAATCTTGGTCCAATCCCAAACCGCTCCAGAACTGCCATCAAGTACCCCCATTCTACCCGGTCCAACGCTTTCTCGGTGTCCAATGCCACAATAACCTCTGTTTCTTTCCCCTCCGCCGGTGCCATAACCACATTCAATACCGTCCTAACGTTTGAAAAGAACTGCCTCCCTCTCACAAACCCCATCTGATCTTCACTTATCACCTTCGGGAGGCACTCCTCCAGCCCACCTTCGCCATTACTTTTATGCGTCCACGTTTGAAAGTCATATGGACCTATACGACACACGCTCCGTCGGATCTTTATCTTTTTTAAGCAACAGAGAAATCGATGCCTGCCCCAAAGTTTGTGGTAACACCCCCTCCCTATCGCCTCCTCAAACATCCCCACCATCAGAGGTGCCAGTTTATCCTTGAATTTTTTATAATATTCCACCAGAAACCCATCCGGCCCTGCCACCTTCCCCGACTGCATCTTCCCAATCACATCTTTTATCGCCTGATCCACTATCGCTCCTCCTAATGTAGCCCTGTTCCCCTCTCCTAACCTCAGGTACTCCAGCCCATCTAGATATTCCTGCATCTCCTGATCTCCCCAAGGTGGCTCTGACCTGTACAACCTCTCGTAGAATTCCTCAAAGACCTTGTTAATCAGATTCGGAGCCACAACCAAACCTCCCTGCCCTGTCCCGCACCTGAACAATTTCCCTTGCCGCTGCCTCCCTCAGAAGCTGACCCGCTAACATACATAGACCCGTCTTCTATCCATGCTCATAAACTGCACCCCTTGCTTGCCTCAGTTGGCGCACTGCCTTCCTGGCAGATAGTCGGTCAAAGCTCACCTGTAGTCCCTTTCTCCTTTCCAACTTCATTGGGTCTCCACCTTCTGCATAACTCCTATGTACCTCCAGCATCTCATCTATTACCCACTGTCACTCCAACTTCTCCTCTTTGTCCACCCTGGCCTTAAACGAGATCAGATCACCCCTCACCACCGCCTTTCGAGCCTCCCAGACAACTTCCTTCAACACCCGACCCATACAGTTGAAACCTACATATTCCTCAATTACTTTTGCAATTTTGTCACAGAACTCTCGGTCCCCCAACAGTCCCACATCTAATTTCCACCACGGCCTCTGTACTGCTCCCTTCTACCTAACTGAAGTTCTAACCTTGAGAAAGAAACTAACTGGAAGACATCCATCTGAATCAAAGATCCTTTATTGTTTTACATTTATTAGCACTTGTCATGTCAGAGTCCCTTTAAGAAAAGTGTGTTTCATCAAATGGCTGCAGTGATGTCATTGTGTGGGTGGAGCTGGGCTCTGCTCTGCTTTTTACTTTTGTTTTGAGCTGGCAGCTGCAGTGTGTCTTAGTTTCGCTTTTCAGTTGAGGGAGCTTCATTCAAACCAAGCAAATATGTATTGATCTTCTCTCTGCAATCTAAAGATCACTTGATGATTTCAAAGTAATACCTCTTTCTGTAGAGAATGTAAATCAGCTGTCTTTATTTAAAAAGGGTTTAACTTACGGATGTTGTTAGGGAAGTTACTAAGGGTTACCTATAGAGTACTGTATCTTTTTGGGGGGTTATCAGGGTTAGTAGTTGATGAACTGTTTACTATGTGTTTATAAAATGTTAACTGGATTCATAGAATAAACATTGTTTTTGTTTAAAAATACTTTTAGTTCTCTGTTGCGTCACACCTGTCAAGTGGGCCCTTGTGCTCCCCATAACCAAAACCTATTAAAAGTTGTGGGTCAGGTGACCCCATAATATACTTTGGGGTTCTCTAAACCCTGGCCCATAATAACTTTCTTTACCTCTCAACCATCCTTTTTTCTGAGTTGTTTGTCTGTGTGAGTAGAGGGTAGGGGTAGTTAGAAAGAGGAGGGGGTTGGGAATTAGGCATTAGATAATCAGGTATATTTTTCTCTCAGTTTAAATATAATACTGCACAGATTAAAATATTACTTGTGTTAAAGTTAAAAATCTGGGGCGGGATTCTCCGACCCCCCGCCTGGGTCGGAGAATCGCCCACGACCGGCGTCAATCCCGCCTCCGCCGTGTCCCGCATTCTCCGCCACCCGAGATTCGGTTGGGGCAGGAATCACGCCGGGCCGGTCAGCGGGCCCCCCGCAGCGATTCTCCAGCCCGCGATGGGCCGAAGTCCCGCCGCTGACAAGCCTCTCCCGACGGCGTGGATTAAACCACCTCTCTTACCGGCAGGATTGGCGGCGCGGGCGGGCGCCGGGGTCCTTTAGGGGGCGATCTGACACCGGGGGTTCCGCCACGGTGGCCTGGCCCGCGAACGGGGCTCACTGATTGGCGGGCGGGCCTGTGCCGAGGAGACACCCTTTTTCTTCCGCATTCGCTATGCTCTTCACCATGGCGGAGGTTGAAGAGACCCCCTCCCCTGCGCATGCGCCGGGATGACATCAGCAGCCACTGAGACTCCGGCGCATGCGCGGACTTACGTCGGCCGGCAAAGTCCTTTCGGCCCTGGCTGGTGTGGCGCCAAAGGCCGTTCACGCCAGCCGGCGGAGCGGTAACCACTCCGGCGCAGGCCTAGCCCCTCAATACGAGGGCTTGACCCCTAAAGGTGCGAAGACGTCCGCACTTTTGGAGCGGCCCGACCCCGGAGTGGTTCATGCCACTTCAACACACCGGGACCCCCCGCCCCGCCGGGTAGGGGAGAATACCGGCCCTGGTGACTACAGTTTATTGGGCTCAACCAAGGTCCTCAAGTAATTTAAAATAACATCCAATTTCACTTCTGTTGTGACTCCGCGTCAAGTGGGGCTGGAATGGAGTGCCCAGGGTGTTCTCACAAAATCAATTCAAGTTATTTTACATTCCTTAACCTTTCCTGAATTCCCCCCACCCCCTTCCCTCCCTTAGACACTTCCTGCAGTGGTCCTCCACTGAAGGAAAACCCAAGGAAATTGATCCACTCAAGCTCCCAACTGAACCAGCAGAGCATCTTTTTCTAATGATATGGTTCTGTTGAGGCATTCATCTGCCATGTGCGTCCCTTAATGGAAAGGTGAAAATTTGTTTCACAGTTGACTATTAATCCACAAAGCATTTCAATAACCTTTTGCTGCCATCTAGTGTTAAGTATTAAAACTTTGCTTGTGGGCATTAAAAAAAATCTATATACAAACATTATCAGAGTCATGTCTTACTTCGACACTGAAATCCATTACATGTGCAATATCCTTAAGTAGCTGTGGGTCATGGGTCAACAGGTGGGCCTTTTGCCTCTGTCTGCTTCTGGTGTAGCTGCATCAGCATCACAGACTAATATCCATATTCTGCCAACATTCAGAACGTCCCCTGCCTCCACAAAATAGAAGGTACAGTGCAAAATAAAATGACTACTCAGCCCAGAAGCTCCTGGTTGGTGTTTATCCTCCACGTAAGTCTCCGCTCACCCTTCTCATCTCATCCTAGCAGCATATCCTTCTATCCCTTTCTCTCTCACGTGTTTATCAAGCTTCCCCTTAAATGTATCTGTATTTCTCACCTCAACCACTCCCTGTGGGAGTGACTTCCATTCTCTGCGTAAAGAAATTTCTCCTGAATTCTTCTTCATTTGGGCTCCCTAGTTTTGTACCCCCAACAGGGCAGCACGGTGGCATTGTGGATAGCACAATTGCTTCACAGCTTCAGGGTCCCAGGTTCGATTCCAGCTTGGGTCACTGTCTGTGCGGAGTCTGCACATCCTCCCCGTGTGTGCGTGGGTTTCCTCCGGGTGCTCCGGTTTCCTCCCACAGTCTAAAGATGTGTAGGTTAGGTGGATTGGCCATGATAAATTGCCCTTAGTGTCAAAAATTGCCCTTAGTGTTGGGTGGGGTTACTGCAGGGGTGGGCAAACTTTTCCGTGCAAGGGCCACATTCAGAAATTCACAATTTTAAAGGGCCGCATAGTATATTAATTAATAGTCCCGGTTGTAACCAATTAGCGTGCAGCATATACCTCAGCGCTTCCCCCGGCAGCATCCTGCCTTTAGCCCTCTTTTTCTCTATTTTTCAAAAATGGCGCTTCACCCGGTTATGATTCTGGGCGCCTCATATAGAACAGTACAGCACAGAACAGGCTCTTCGGCCCTCGATGTTGTGCCGACCAATGATCACCCTACTCAAGTCAATGTATCCACCCTATACCAGTAACCCAACAGCCCCCCCCCCCCAATTAACCTTATTTAAAAAAAAAAAAATTTTTTAATATAAAATTTTATTTTTTATTTTTTTATTGACTTGATCTTGGTGGGCCGCATAAAGACCTTTGGCGGGCCACATGCGGCCCGCGGGCCGTAGTTTGCCCACCCCTGGGTTACTGGGTTATGGGGATAGGATGGAGGTGTTGACCTTGGGTAAGGTGCTCTTTCCACTCGAGACTCGAGTGGAACACTAGACTCGATGGGCCGAATGGCCTCCTTCTGCACTGTAAATTCTATGAAAACTCCCACCTTATAATAAAAGGTTTGAGCTGAACTTGAGGAGAGGAGAGAAGGATCATCCTTGGCATCAAGGCAGCATTTGACTGAGTGTGTTCCCAAGTCCGAGTAACAGATGAGCAGCAAATGTCTCCAGTTTAATGGAGTCTGAAGCCATTGTCTTCGATGCCAGTTAAACTGCTATTCCCTACCCATCAATGCCATGCTTATCCCTGGCAACAATATGAGGTTGAGTCAGATGGTTTGCAACATTGGGGTCATATTTGTGTAGTATAAAGGTCAGGCACATACGGGGTTAACACAGGACTGAGTACAGTACTGCCGACACAGTGACGTAAGAGAAAACATTCCGACACTTAGGGGTCATCTAGTATTGGACATATAAATGCATACAGTTAACCTGCTTCAGACTACAAAGAGTTCATTAAGGCTTACAGGAAGATAACTCCTCCCTACAACATGTTGGCAGTGAATGGAAAGCCTTGCACTAAATGCAGAGAAGAAATAAAATCCTGCAAAACTAAAGAGAAATTTAAAGAAACATTCTGATCAGAAGAAAAGCACAAGAAGTAGATTCACACAGGAAAATATCCAAGGAAAAATGCCAAGAAAAGGCTTGGAAGCTGAAAGCAGAGTTTGTGGTTTCCCACTGCAGCAGAAGATTCCTTGAGATCCCTTGGAAGTCCAGTTTTAATTTCCAAAGTGCAGAGTTGGTAAATCTAGCAGGGCTGAGCTAAAGCTTTACACTTCCAGGATAAAGTAGGTCCTGAGATACTTTTAATTAGTTCAACAGTCATAAATTACCATTTAAAAACACCATCAGAAAAATCAGATTCCCAAGTTGGCTTCAGAACACGTGGCATCTCTTCTTGATTCCGAAAAGAAAAAAAAGGGTTAATTAATTGATTTGGAATATTCACAAATAAAGAATCATTTTAAAGACCAGCGATGGCCAGTTTTGATACTTTCCTGACTAAAGCATAGCAGTGAAATGGAGAATTCTGCAGCCAACCAATCGAAGCAGATTGTTTAAAAATCTCAAGGCTAAACAAGGCCATTACAGTAGGAGCTGCCAAAACCCAATGTCTTCAAATGACCCTGAAGCCTTAAAAACTTATCTTTAAAAATGTTTGCATGTCTGAGCTGGAAAAGGTTCACCAAAATTGCAGAACTTGGTCAGACAGTTGAAGACCTCCAATAGCTTCTCCATAGAAAACATGGAGACAGGAAGGGTCGGAAAATCAACTGTTCAACTCATTAAGGACTGTACCACAGTACATGATGAAATCTCAATTCAGCGATAGTCGGAAAACCAAGCAATGAGCACATAATTGGGTGAGCAAGCCCTAAAAAGGGTACAACTTCATTTTAAATGGTTCACTAAGAAGGCAGCACTGGGCAAATTCCATTCTTAACAAGCAGCGGTTTCAGTACAACCCATTGGATGGGTCGGAGGCCAGCGCCCTTATGCATGGTGTCTATAAGGCAGCAAACAAAAAAAAAGCAACAAATACAAGATGTTCCAGGGGAAGAGAGTGAAGAGCTAAGAATATTTCAAGCACTTTAAGCAAAACGTTTAAGAAGCAAGTACCTTAAACAGACAGTGACCACAGCATGTCTTGGGGAGAGGTTGTTCAGCACAAACAGCAATTACCGCAAGAAAAGTTTGAAACTGAAAACAAACCTTTTCTGAGAGATTGAGATATATGAAATAAACAAAATCAAACCCAAAATTGGCCACTTTGAAGGAAAAAGGTTCTTGGGGCCCTGAATTGCTTCAGGGTCGGGGAATACGTTTGAAGCTGAACAGTCAATACATTATTCCATAGGAACAACAGCAGATGATGTGAGTGTAAGACAAGACACTAATGAGACCACAGGCAAATTTGACCTTTATAAACTGGCTGAAGATTGTGAATTTGGAGACCTAAAAACAGAATTAATATCAGACCACATTGTAGGCAATGTTACTGATGACTCCAAATCAGACCTATTGCAATCCAAGGAAGATCTAAACTGAGAGAAAAGAATACAGCTGGTGAGGCAGAGGCCTGTAAACAGAATAGGGATATGCTGGGAGGTGAAGAAAACCCCTAGTGGCCGCACAGTTTATTAAGCAAAGGAATGTAAAAGAACCATCAGAAAAGAAGGTACAATGTAGAGTGAAAGTACAAGATGTTGTTAAACCATGCCAACACTGTGACACCAAGAAGTCCCACAGATACGGACATACGAACAGTGCCCTGCAAACACCGCGGAATGGTTTCACTACAAAAGGATTGGACCCATTGGGAAGATGTGCTGAAGTAAAACCTCTAACTTTACAGGTTTTCCCTAGAGCATCATGTATTCGTTGCTGTTTTTTTGTTTGCTGCCTTATAGGGTGCTGGCCTCAGAACCATCCAATGGGCTGTATTGAAACCCATGCCTGTTCAGAATGGTTTTTGCCCAATACTCCCTTCTTAGTGAACCATTCATGAACTTGAGGAACTTCAACAAAGGAACAAACATGTGAAATCAAAGGCCCCAGTACACATTCTGGAATGCAGATATTTGTGTCAATGGTTATATTGCCATCTTTAACGTGGATGGAAGAGCAAGTGGAATAGTTTTATCAGAAAAAGAACCATTTCAACACAAAGCCTGAAGCCAGTTGTAACCCAGTGAGATGGTCCAGGAGGAATCAAGCTACAAGTTAATAGAACATTACAGGCAATGCCCCAGTACAAGGGTAAGGAGATACAGAATGCAGTATGTTACACAGAATCAGGAATTCTCTCTAAGCTGAATATCCTGTACACATCTCAATCTTATCAGAAAGGTGAAGGATAATCAATCAACAACATGCAGGGATGACTTCAGAATTGAATCCTTGCATCTATTCAACTGCACTGAAAATCTGGAATGGGACGTCAGTGCTGACCTTTGGACACTCTTTACAGAGATTGATAATCCAGCTCTTTTCCAGGAAGGACTGAGTGAACTTGTTCTCACTGAAGGCATAGTGAGCCAATTAGACTAGAGAATACATGAGTATCACACTGATCATACATCACTTTGCAGTATTGCTGAGGAGATAGAAGATGAATCTCTAATGATAGAACACACTGTTCCAATATCACATTCATCCAGTGGTGACCTCCACAATGATACGTCTGCACCTATCCATCCACCAAAAGTGGCACTCAAAGATGCAGACTTTCAAACAAGTCCAGGACTAGACGCAGAACAATGTCCAAGATGCCATCTGCTGCATGAATTCTATGAGGGATTGGATGACTGCTTCTGTAGGCTCCTATTCAATCTGTTTACTCCAATCCATCGTGAGTAGTAATCAGTGACAATAAGGATGTTTTTCCCTCTAAATGCAAATAAGTCTGTTCCCAAGCATCCCACGGCCTTGCTAGAAAAGCAGAAGGTAGTGGTTCTTTCTGTTCTTGCATAAACAGATATTTGGAAATAATTTATTCTAGAGAGCGAGTAATGCCTGGCCACTAGCCTGATTGTTGTGCGCTCGCATGACACTTTATCATTCCTGGATAACTTAGTGAAGTCTTTGAAGAATATGAAGCCAAAGTGTTCTGGGTGTGACTATTCTCTGTTGAAGGTCAGCAAGTCATCAATCTCACTGAGGTGCTTGCACTGTTCCAAGTACTAGTATCGGATTAGTTGAGATATAGTCTGGTCATCCTTCCAGACAATATACCTGGATTTAGAGACATCCTTCATCTCATTGCTGGTCTTGTTTTACTTCCTGCAATGTTTTTGCACTACCTGGTAAGTGCTGAGTTGTCTCAATTACTGGTTGCCTTGCTTTCTGAAATGCCAGACTTATGCCTCAGCGTCTCGCCACTAACAAGAGGCTGCTTTTAAACCTTCCCTCAACATTCACTCAGTCAACATATAGGCATGACAATGCGCAGGCCTGCTCTTCACTTTGGGGCTGCCGACTGGCCAGGCTTCTCGACATTGTCAATGTGAGACGGGGAATCCTATTCCCCAGAAGGGGTCACAGGATCAGCGGCAGGGTCATAAATACCGCCTGGGAGGCAGTGGCAGCGGCTGTCAGTTCGAGCAGCATGACAAGGAGGACCACAGTCCAATGTTAGAAGAAAACCAATGGCCTCCATCGAGCTGCAAGGGTACATTACCACCACTCTTCTGGCATCACTTCCGCCAACCACCTTTCAAATCCCACCCCCTCCCCGCAAATTACTGGCTGACACCTCGCACCCTCCCCAATCCAATCTTCATTCTTGTTGCTTAGAGCCCACTGGCACTCACCAGCACAACCCCTTCATGTCCAGGAGCTGTGCCCACACATGCCACCTGGTAAAGACCTCTCCTGATCCATCAAGCGTGTGGCTCACAATGCCCTCTCTGTTCTCGCAGCAGGAGACAGCCCATAATAAGCAGGAAAGTTTCAAGATGGGGGGGGGGGGGGGCGGAGTACCAGGGAATAGAGTTCTCACCCCCAATGAGGGATGGGCCCTGGAGATCGCTGGGTTGCCCAAGGAGAGAGCGGTCACCGACAGCGAGGTTCGCCTGCGCTGCAGAGGTGAGGATCCACTGTCCCTTCACCCAGATGACCTGTCTTAAGTCAGTTGTTCATATCAGACAAATTTATCCTTCTCTCACACCGACCGCATGACCATTCTCTCGCAGGATGTCCATCTGATGGGGCCGGGCCATCCGGAGTCGTCCCCCCCTGCCACCCAAGAAAACACCTCAGAGGAGAGCTCTGAGGAGATCACCATTGAAGCTTCATGTCTATCACCCTCCACCTCCCAGTGCAGATGTTCACACCTTGGTGGACAGGCGTCTGGGGCACAGTCTGGTGAGAACACACAGTTTCTGATTGATGCACGATCAATTATGACGAGACAAGAGTAGAGTGTAGTCGAGGCTTTATTACACAGAGATGTGTAGCCTCCTGCAGCTGCTGCCGAAATGGCTGCAGCTCGGTGAGCACACATATTTATACTCTGCCTACTGGGCGGAGCCAGCAGGCAGGGATCTACCCCTGTACCTGCAGTACAGGAGCCTTACCGTATTACATCTCGTATGTGATATATACAACAGTGGTGACTACGACATTCACCCCCTGTTAAAAAAGAGTCCAGCGAGGGTGGTGGAAAAACTATTCACAAGCATTTTAAGGTTAACATTTTGGGGAAAGTTCACAAATTCAGCCGATCCGGTACCTTGATCCTCCGTTGTGAGCGCTGCATCCCGGTGGTGATGCAGGCGTCGGCTCGGTCGGCGGTGACTCCGGGAGCGTGTAGATCTCATCTTCATCCCCGGATGGGACCAAAGGGAGGATGGATCGTCCTGGAGCGGGGGCTGTGGTGAGGTGCGCTGGGGGGAGGAAGGGTGGCGCCGGGGCGGGGGGGGGGGGGTGGGGAACCAGCTGGTGCCAGGTCCCTGAGGGAGACTGTGTCTTGGTGGCCGTCGGGGTTGGCTACATAGGCATACTGCGGGTTTGCATGGATGAGCTGTACCCTCTCGACCAACGGGTCCACCTTGTGGAGCCGCACGGTGCTTACGGAGGAGAACGGGTCCTGGAGCTGTCAGCCACGTTGGGAGCGAAACCCCAGAGGTGGACTTCCTGGGGAAGTCACGGAGACATTCATGGGGGGTTGCATTAGTCGCGGTGCACAGGAGCGACCGAATGGAGTGAAGTGCTTCGGGGAGGACCTCCTGCCAGCGGGAGGCCGGGAGATTTCTGGACTGTAGGGCCAGCTGGACGGCCTTCCAGACCATCCCATTCTCCCGCACCACCTGCCCGTTTCCCCGGGGGTTGTAGCTGGTTGTACTGCTCGAGGCAATGCTGAGCAGGTACTGACGCAGCTCATCACTCGTAAAGGAGGATCCCTGATCGCTGTGGATGTAGGTGGGGAAACTGAACAGGGCGAAGATGGTGTTGAGGGCTTTGATGACTGTGGCAGACGTCATATTGGGTCGTGGAATGGCAAAGGGGAAACTGGAGTATTCGTCGACCATGTTAAGGAAGTACGTGTTTTGGTCGGTGGAGGGGAGGGGCCCTTTGAAATCCACGCTGAGGCGTTCAAAGGGGCGGGAGGCCTTCACTAGATGCATGCGGTTTGGCCAGTAGAAGTGCGGTTTGCACTCCGCGAAGACCTGGCAGTCTCTGGTGATAGCCCTGACCTCCTCAATGGAGTAGGGCAGATTGCGGGCCTTTATGAAGTGAAAGAACAGATGACCCCTGGGCGACAGAGAGCATCGTGTAGGGTCCACTTGTGTGCTGGCACATGTACCTCGGGATAGGACGTCGGGGGGCTCATTGAGCTTACTGGGGTGATATAAAATCTCGTAATTGTAGGTGGAGAACTTGATCCTCCACCTCAGGATTTTATCATTTTTAATCTTGCCCTGCTGTGTGTTATTGAACATGAAGACAACCGACCGTTGGTCAGTGAGGAGAGTGAATCTCCTGCCGGCCAGGTAATGCCTCCAATGCCACACAGCTTCTACGATGGCTTGGGCCTCCTTCTCGACAGAGGAGTGCCGAATTTCGGAGGAATGGAGGGTGCGTGAAAAGAATGCCATGGGCCTGCCTGCCTGGTTGAGGGTGGTGGCCAGAGCGACGTCTGATGCATCGCTCTCGACTTGAAAGGGGAACGTCTCGTCGACCGCGTGCATCGCAGCCTTGGCGATGTCGGCCTTGATACGGTTGAAGGACTGGTGATCCTCGGCTATCAGGTTGAAAGCGGTGGAGTGAATGAGTGGGCGGGCCTTGTCCGCATAGTTAGTGACCCACTGGCCGTAGTATGAGAAGAACCCCAGGCATCGTTTGAGGGCCTTGGGGCAGTGGGGAAGGGGGAGTTCCATGAGGGGGCGCATGCGATTGGGGTCAGGCCCTGGAACTCCATTTTGCACCACATAGCCGAGGATGGCTAAGCGGTTGGTGCTGAACACGCACTTCTCCTTGTTGTACGTAAGGCTGAGGAGATTGGCGGTGTGGAGGAATTTGGAAAGGTTAGTGTTGTGGTCCTGCTGGTTGTGGCCGCAGATGGTGACGTTATCCAGATACGGGAAAGTGGCCCGCAGTCCGTACCGGTCAACCATTCGGTCCATCTCCGTTGGAAGACCGAGACCCCATTAGTGACGCCGAACGGAACCCTAAGGAAGTGATAAAGGCGGCCGTCCACTTCAAACGCAGTGTACGGGCGGTCCATCTTGCGAATGGGGAGCTGGTGGTAGGCAGATTTCAGGTCCACTGTCGAGAAGCCTCGGTACTGTGCAATCTGATTGACCATATCAGATATGCGTGGGAGGGGGTACTCATCGAGCTGTGTGTACTGATGATGCACATCAGAAGGAGGCAGGAGCATCCAAGGGAGTCAGCAGTCAGAGGTCTGCTGGATCCCAGGACTCAGCTGGGTCTCAGTCAGATGCCAAGCTTCTGGATAAGGTTCTCCGAGAGCTGATGCAGATGATAGAACACAGCCGTGACATTCAGGGAAGGGATGTCAGTGACGTTCCAGTCAGTGCATAGCCGACTGGAGAAGTCTCAAAGGCTACAGGTGCAGGGGATGATACCGACAATGCATGGCACCGAGGTCAACACTGCTAGAGTGGCGATCGTAATGAAAAGCCTGGTGCCCGACATGCGTGTCTTATGGTGCCCAAGGCGTGGCGCAGTCTGTGACGACCATGGCTGAGGGCCTCAATATCATGTTCCAGTCACTAAGGGACATGTCCAGACGCAGGTGGACATTTCCGAAGCACTGCAGAGAATGGCCCAGTCACTGAGGACCATTGATGAGGGCATCAACACCATGGTGTAGACAATGGGGAGCCACCAGGACTGTTGGGCCTAATGGCTCAGAGGCCTCTAGAGCTCACTACAGCTGCCTCTCCACCCATGGAGACCCCCAAGGCCCTACGGGCACCATCAGGACGGAGGAAGTGCTGGAGACTAACCAGGCGTGTGCTCTCCAGTTCTTCCGAATCCCCTCTCCTGACAGCGGCGCATCTCAATGGCAGCAGGCAGAATAGGGTGGCACAGTGATGCCAGTGACACCGGTAAGTCAGCTGGGGCTCCCAGGCCCTCCAGAGTACGCCCACCAGGGCACCAAATCCCACAGGGCAGGAAGGAGGGGAATGGGGAGAGGGGAGGATTGGTGGAAAGTAGAGGGATTTGGGGAAGGAGGAGAAGGTAGGGGATGGGGGGGAGGAGGGATTAGGGGGTGTAGTAGAGGGATGATGGGAGGACAGATTGGGTGGGAAGAAGGGATTGTCTGACCTGAAATGATCCATCAGGGAATCTTTCCCAGAAACCTGCACCTTATGCCTCTTTTTGTCCACACCTGCTCCATATCTTGAGACAAGATTGCAAAGAGTTTTCAATTACATGTTTTGTTGAGACAACTACAATAAAAGTCCCAAGTGACATAAGTCAACTGCATTATAAACACCCACCATGGTTTACTTTGCTATGATCAGCAAATCTCCTGCTAATTTACTTGGGGCGAGGGCAACAAATAAAAATCTCCTGATAATAGAGGCCAGAGAGTCTCTGCTTTTACACTTCTTTCTCCTAACCTTGTGTCTCTCCCCTGATTGTCGAATGTTTATCCAATTATTCAAAGTGTTACAGGCCCCATAAGAAGTAAATTGTATTTGTGTGGTATCAGGAATCAGTTTTAACTTTAAGTTTTAGTTTAATTTATATTCTTTATTTGTGTTAAAAAGACGAAAGCTGGGCGGCACTGATGTGTTATCTGTGTTGGTCTAATATCGACTGCAACTGGATGCAGTAAAACGAGAAACAGGCTTCCGACACAAGAGATGGTCCAACACTGTTTTATTGAACTTGCTGATTGCTGTACATAATCTGCTGTGAGTTGACACTCTATTTACCTAACTGATAACCTCCCACTGGCTTGACCAGACTCGCTCTCTACCACATGGTGATGATGTTCATTGGCCTGTGCACTGTGACTATCTCCCTAGCCGTGTCCTGTGAGAGAGGGAGAGCCTTAATGCCCTGTGGGCTTTATAGTGGTGGTGTCCTGTCTGGTGATTGGTTGTTCTGTGTCATGTGTGTTCATTGGTTATCCTGTGTGTCAATCACTGCCTGTCTGCATCTCATGATATACATGAGTGGATATTACGACAGGCACGTGGCGCAGTGATTAGCACTGCTGCCGACCGCCCTGAGGACCCGACTTCAAATCCCGGCCCTGGGTCACTGTCTGTGAGGAGTTTGCACATTCTCCCTATGTCTGCATGGGTTTCACCCCCACAATCCAAAAATGTGCTGGTTAGGTAGATTGGCCACGCTAAATTGCCCCTTAATTGGAAAAAAGATAATTGGGTACTCAAATTTATTGCTGGTTCTAATTTCATTTTGGAATGGAGACAGCAGTCTGGAGCCGTTTGTATAACTTGCATTTTTAACAAGGCTTCACGACTCTTGAAGGGGAGTTAAAAGAAACAAGGTAAAAAAAAACTGCTGTTACCTCCTCCTTCTCTTATGTGACTTTGCAATCTTAATTTGTAACAACAAAGTTTGAAAAATCTAAAGTCACGCTCAAGTCAGTCAGAATAATATTTCTAATGCTTCAAGCAAAAAGGTTATACACCGACACAATGAGCTGAATTCTCTGGTCCGCCCACTGCATTTTCCACACGGCATGCCCCAGCCGGCAGAGGGATTCTCCATTCCCGCAGCTGACCATTGGCGTTTCCCATTGTGGAGACCTCTCACTGTCGGAAAACCCACGGACATGGGTATGTTGCCGTCGTACCAGAGGCGTATCCGCTGATGGAGAATTCCGCTGAAAATATATTTTTTGAATATAAATTTTAAGTGCCCAATTCTTTTTTTCCCCCCAATTAAGGAGCAATTTAGCGTGGCCAATCCACCTAACCGGCACATCTCTGGGTTGTGGGGGTGAGACACTGGGAGAATGTGCAAACTCCACACAGACAGTGACCCACGGCTGGGATCGAACCCGGGTCCTTGGTACTGTGAGACAGCAGTGCTAACCACTGCGCCACCATGCTGCCCTAAAATATTTTATAAGCAGATAGTATAAAAGGGTATTGGGATAAGGGGTATTGGGGTTAGGGATAAGGGGAAAGGTAGAGAAATGGAATTGGGGGCGCCAATTAATTTTGATGAAAGAGCGCTCATGATGTGGTTTAACCGATTGATAATCAGCCTGTCAATCCTTCCAACACTTCTTCACTATTCGCCAAAAGGAACAAAATGTGTGTGAAGATATAGAACAAACATTTTGATGAGCTAAACATTTCTAAAATGGAGTCACTCTTGCAATGTCAATAAATGCTCAGGAAGATCCCATAAGCATCAGTGTGTTAATAACCAGTTCATCTGTTTTCAATGATGTTGGGTGTGGGATAAATATTGGCCAGGCCATGAGGGAGAACTCCCCCTTCTGCTCTTTATGATAGTGCATCCACCCGAGAGAGCAGATGGCAACACCTCGTACAAATACTGGCATGATGGGAAAATGGTTGTTTTCTGTGCTGGAATTTTTATGATTATTTTGGGATGATGTTTTGCACCCGAGTGTAAACTTCGCTTTGGTGCAGCGCTGATGTGAGTATCAGATGGGGAGAATTGCGGGTGCCATGTGGCTAATCAATTCTCAGCTCAGCATTGCTCACGGCACTGACATCCACTCAGTTCAAGATTGAGATAAAATCAGTCCGCAATACCATTTCTAAACCTGCAGGTGGTAGCAACATTCTCCTGAAGAAGCTCTTGGCAAGCAACCACTTGCAGGGAGATGCAGAAAGAGAAGAGTGGGGCTAATTGGATTGATCTTGAAGAGAGCCGATACAGACTAAGTGAGCCCAAATGGCCATCTTCTGTGCTGTACAGTCCAACGCTTCCAATCATTCGTCTGGATATTTGTGGGGGTATGTGACAGTGAACTGTCAACTCTGTTTCATTGGGCCCCCATGAAACTGAAAAATATGATCAAATGAATGCAGAAATTCTGAGGTTTTGGCCTGCCACTCACTGCGCCTCCACAGGCCAACCCTGGACTTACATCCCCCCTCCCCTTCCCCCACCCCCAACAGGCAACAATCAGTCACGTCAAGTGATCTGATGAAAACCCGAAAAGAGACTTTAATTTCTATAGCGCCTTTCTCAACCACCATACATTTCAAAGAACTTTCTAACGAATGAAAGGCTGTTGAAGTTTAGTCACTGTTTAAACATATGAAACCTGCCAGACAATTTGCGGACAGCAAGCTCCCACAAACAGTAATGTGACAATGCCCAAACTATCTTTTTGTTTTAGAATGGCGGCTGAGGGATAGATAGTGGTTGAGACATTAGGGAGATCTCCCTTCCTCTTTTTAAAAAAATAGTGGCAGTGGAGTCATTTGCATCCATCTGAGAGAGCAGATGACGTGTTAGTTTAATGCCTCATCTGAAAGTTGGCACCTCTGACAATGCAGCATTTCCTTTGTACTGCACTGGAATGTCAGTGTTGATTGGTGTGTTCAGGTCTCTGCAGGGGGATTTGAATCAGATCAACTGGCTCAGATGGTAGTGTGATACCCACTGAGATTTATCACAAGATTAAAAGTTGAAGCCTTGGCTCACGGGTATTTTGTTTTGGTCACGAGTTCAGAGTCGGTGACATTAATTCTGACACCTGTACTGTTGTCAGTTCGAGACCACGACACTGAACGAATTGAAGCTGATCCCTTTCCTGATTTGCACAACTTATTTTCCTAATTATTGTTAATCACTCCCCTTCCCTTTTGTAGCTTATTTAAAACCACAATTAATTGATTTATCTCAGTCAAACAATAATTTATTCTGAGTGTGATGAAATATATCTATTTATTGGAGTCAATGAATTATTTATTTAAGTACAGTTCATTAATTATTCATTCCACTCAGCCAGTGAATTGATTCTTTATTTAGATCTTTTCAATTGGTACTTCAAGGTTTTCTGGAATGTGATTTTCTTATTTATTTATTGCATGTAGTTTGCAAAGTTATTATTCATTAGCAATTATTAATTGAGTGCTTCCCTTGTATTTCTAGCAAGACCCCTCAACAACATCAGCAGAAAGCTGCATTTAGATAGCACCTTTAATGTAATAAAATGCTCCAAGCACTGCAAGTGTCGTTAAGCAAAGTTTGACACTGAGCCCACGTAAGGGGCTATTAGGCCAGATGACCAAACTTAGTCAAAGAGGTGGATTTTAAGGAGCATCTTAAAGGAGGAAATTGAGGTAGAGGGAAGGAGAGATTTAGGGAGGGAATTCCAGCAGTTAGGGGTCAGGTAACGGAAGGTAACCACTTCCAGGGGTATGAGGAGCTTGGGAATAGGTGGAAGCCAGAGTTAGGCATAGGGAACATTAGGAGGATTTTCTGGGTCCATTGGATCGAGACAGTGTAAAGTGGATGAATTAATATGGAAGTGCCATAGCCAAGCATATGGGCATGAGGGGCCTTGGAAGTGGGTGGAAGCCAGAGTTAGGCGTAGGAGACATGAGGAGGACCTTTTGAACTTACCTTTTAAAAGGTATGTTCGTGCAGACTAGAGCTCTTGACTCCTCTGAGGAGTCGCAAACTACAACTCTTCAAAAACCTGGCCCGGCTTCATGAAAATTGCAGAGGAGTAGGAGGTAACTATCTCCGTCATGGAGTCAGCCAGGTTGGAGGTGCAGATGTTTTTCACAGAATCACAAAATAATAGTGCAGAAGAGGCTCTTTGATCCATCGAGTCTGCACCGATGCAAGAGAGATATCTGACTTGCCTACCTAATCCCTTTTGCCACATTTAGCCCATAGCCTTGAATATTATGATGTGCCAAGTATTCATCTGGGTACTTTTTAAAGAATGTTAGGCAATCCACCTCTCCACCTTTCAAAGCAGTGCATTCCAGACCATCACCACCCACTAGGTAAAAAAGATTTTTCCTCAAATCCCCCTTAAACTTCCCGCCCTTCACCTTGAACTTGTGCCCCTTGTAACTGATCCTTCAACTAAGGGGAACAGCTGCTCCCTATCCACCCTGTCCATGCCCCTCATAATCCTGTACACCTCAATCAGGTTGCCCCTTAGTCTTCTCTGCTCCAGCGAAAACAACCCAAGCCATTCTAACCCTTAATCATAACTTAAATGTTCTATCCCAGGCAACATCCTGATGAATTGTGTCTGCACCACCTCTAGTGCAGTCACGTCCTTCCTATAATGTGGTGACCAGAATTGCACACAGCACTCCAGCTGTGGCCTCACTAAAGTTCTATACAGCTCCAACATGACCTCCCTGCTTATAATCTATGCTTCGGTTGATAAAGGCAAATGTCCCATTTGCCTTTTTCACCACCCTATTAACCTGCCCCTTTAGCATCAGAGATCTATGGACAAACAGGTTCCTCGGAGCGTCCCAGTGTCAGGCCATTCACTGAATACTTCCTTGTCAAATTACTCCTTCTAAAGTGTATCACCTCAGACTTTTCAGGTTTAAATTCCATCTGCCACCTTTCCCCCCATTTGACCATCCCATCTATATCTTCCTGTAACCCAAGACACTCAACCTCACTGTTAACCACTCGGCCAATCTTTGTGTCATCCGCAAACCTACTGATCTTATGCCCCACATCGTCATCTATGTTGTTTATATAAATGGCGAATAATAGGGGATCCCAGCACAGATCCTGGCAGTACACCACTGGACACTGGCTTCCAGTCACTAAAGCAGCCGTCTGTCATCACCCTCTGATTCCCACAGCTAAACCAATTTTGAACACACCTCCGAAGTTACCCTGCATCCTATGTGCATTTGCATTCTTAATAAGCCTCCCATTTGGGACCTCATCAAAGGCTTTCCTGAAATTCATATACACTACCTCAACTGCACTACCCTCATCTACACACCTGGTCACATGCACAAAAAATTCAATCACATTTGTTTGGCATGCCCTCCCTCTGACAAAGCCATGCTGACTATTCCTGGTCAAACCTTGCCTCTCCAAGTGGAGATAAATTCTCTCCATCATAATTTTCTCCAATAGTTTCACGACCACTGACATGAGATTCACTGGTCTGTAGTTCCCTGGCTTATCTCTACAAACTTTCGAAATAATGGGACCACAGTAGCTGTTCTCCAGTCCTCTGGCAATTTGGGTCATAGTCCTTGCAATCTCCTCCCTCACCTCCCACAGCATCCTGTGATACAATTAATCCGGACCTGGACGTTTGTCCACTTTTAAGCCTGCCAATGCCTCCAATACCTTGTTACTCCCTATGTCAATTTGTTCAAGAACATCACAATCTCTCCCTGAGTTCCATATCTACCTCCTCATTGCTTTGGGTGAAGACAGATGTGAAGTATTCATTCAACAGTGTACTAATGGCCTCGGCCTCACCCACAGATTTCCCCCTTGGTCCCTAATTGGCCCAACTCTTTCCCTGGTTATCCTCTTCTCATTGATATACTTGTAGAATATCTTGGGATTTATCCTACTTTTAACAGCCAGAGCTTTCTCATATCCCTTCTTTGTTCTCCTAATTGCTTTCTTTTTTTAAATAAATTTAGATTACCCAATTATTTTTTCCAATTAAGGGGCAATTTAGCATGGCCAATCCACCTACTCTGCACATTTTTGGGTTGTGGGGGTGAAACCCACGCAGACACGGGGAGAATGTGCAAACTCCACATGGACAGTGACCCAGAGCCAGGATCAAACCTGGGACCTCAGCGCCGTGAGGCGGTTGTGCTAACCACTAGGCCACCGTGCTGCCCCCTAATTGCTTTCTTAAGCTCCATTCTGCACTCCACTATTGCCTCTGCTGATTTTCTCCCCTTGTACTTACTAAAAGCCTCTCTTTTCCTTCTTATCCTATCCTATATATCTCTGGTCAGCCATGGTTCTTTGGGCTTGTTACTCCTTCCTGTTACCCTTCAGGAAACACGTTGGGACTGTATCCTCCCCATTTCCTTTTTGAATCCCCCCCCATTGCTCTTCTTTAGATTTTCCCACAAGTAATTCCTTCCAGTCTACCTTGGCCAGATCCTGCCGTGTAAGTTTTTGACAGGAACCAGCCCGTATATTTAAAAGGCACTCCTGAAAATTAGACAGCTAGAGATGGAGTCGGAAATCCTAGAATGGGGACCTTCTCCTCATTTTTAAACAGCTCCCGAGTCATCCTTCCTCAATGAAAATCCAGGACAACATTTCAAATCGATGTCCTTTCATCAGAACTATCCGTTTGGCTCAGTTGGTGGCAGTGTTTGAAACTTGTAGCATTCACTGCATGAATTGCACACAACTTTGGCTATTATTTCTGTGAGTACTATAAGAGTGTTGTCCTTTAGCTGAGATTCAAGACAGGTGTTGAAAATCTCATGAAACTATTTGAAGAAGAACAGATAAGTTTCCTGTCCAACCGTCTTCAATTAACACCACCGGTACAAATTAACTGATAGCTCCAAGTGAAAAGTACTTAAAACTTGAGCCTAGGCTTTACTTTGTTGTAATAATAATTTGTATGCTCAATATATGCTAACATTCCAGTGGATAAGTATGGCTGAAATATATTACAATAAAAAGGGAACTTTAAGTGAGAAGTTTGCTATTGATCCCTGATATTCAGTGCTTTTGCTGTTGTTTATCTTTATGACATGCTGAGTATTTTGTGATGACTGAATCCTACTAAAAGCACATGAGGGCAGATTTAAATGGCAGTTGTGTGGTGCACATAATAAAAGGTAGGTGTAGTAGTATGGAACTGTGTACTTGTCTAAATATATCCCAGCGTCCCATCTTCGAGTAAAATCCATCCTCTCCAAGTAGAGTCCATTGTGCTCTATTGCTTAATTCGATTGTTAGGGAGTGTTCTGACACAGCAGTCTCTCCCCTCTATCCCATTCCAGCTTTAATCAGGCTGAATCATCAGAAAAGAATAAAACAGGACAGAGCAGAGCATAGCAGGTCACCAGGAAATCCTGTTATGAACCAATCACACACGGACATAGTCCCATCATCCCTCTGCACTTTCCAGTTGGAATCCATGTCCCCATTTTCTAAAAGTGATCTCCAGCCACCCTGCACTCATTTTGACAATCAGCGCTCAAAACGCCTCAATAATCGGTAGCCCATCTGTGTAATGTTTCTGGTCATCCAAGCGAACAATCACTTCCTCCAATGTTATTTATTTATGAAAGAAATTTCTCATCCTGAATGTATTTACACATGTCCATTGTGGGAACAGATATTGAGGAAAGAATAATCTCTCAGCGTCCTGTGTCTGTGTTTTTTGATCATTTGCCTGAAGAGCGACTTCTTGCAGGGACTGTCCAGGCTATGGGTCGATATACACTCCAGCTTGTGCTTGAACCTCGGCCCTCCTACGAGTCTGGGACTTCTCCAAGATGGAATACTCCTTCGCTGTCATCTTGTTCAACAGACCTAGGATCTCTCCTGGCTCATCTTCTTGATGGTTTTATTTGTTCATGGGATGTGGGCATCACTGGCTGGACCATAATTTATTTTGCATCATTTATTGTCCATCCCTGAGGAATTTAAAGTTACATGGAGCCACATGTAGGTCACACCAGGTACAGACGACAGATTTCCTTACCTAAAGGACATTAGTCAACCTGATGGGTTTTTGCAACAATCGCCAATGGTTTCATTTAATTCCAGATTCTGACTGAGTTAAACTTTCACCATCTGCGATGGTAAGATTCGAACCCAGGAACCCAGAGTATTACCCTGGGCCCCTGGATTACTCATCTAGCGACAATACCACGACTTCACTGTTCACCAAACACATTACCTTACTGTCCACGGGGTTACTCTTTCTGAGCACATTAGCATAGAATGTTGCATCTACCTTCAATCAAACATCGTTACGCCATAGAATGATAAGGGTGATTTTGACTTTCGGCGGAAAAGTGGTTCAGCCGCAGTATACATATTTTCCGATTTCCATTCCCATTGGAGTGAGGCAGAAGGTAATGGCCAGATTCACCAATATCACCAGTTCTGTGCAATCACTCAAAATCAAAATTAACCATAATGTGCAATCTATAGGATGAGCTTTCACGCTCCGTATCTTATTTATCACTCAACTCTGGGAACAGTGTACAAATATTGGCTGGACACTCAGTTCATAAAGACTGATTTTCACAGGCTACAAACTCGCGTCCATTCCATAGTTCATCAGACCCATTTCTCAAATATGCTGGTGCTTTGCAAATGATTGCCAATCAACCAAACCTTTTTCACCACTTCTGTCCCCAGAGTATCCACGGTCCACCTTTATCGCTGTGCAGTTCTGCCTACACATTAAGAACATTGATCTTAGGGCAAGTGTTACTGAAACCCCAGGAGCCAGCTCCTTAACTGGGAGACAAACAATCAGCAGTCTGTCAACAATCGCAACACCATCAGTTAATGTCATGTCCCTGCACCTTTAGGCCATTGCTGTTGTTGGCTCTGCTTGTTTTTTAGTCATTCATATGTTATGATCTCAGTAGAGAGCAATACATTTTTAGTTTTAGATTAAAATCTCAAAACGCAGAATGCAGATATAAAGATTCACAGTTTAAAACAAAATAATTTTGTGACAGAAAAATCCAAGAATATGAAATCTAATACTATACTCTATCTTAAATAGTCATTGGGATACGGGTGTTTCTTTCAAAACCAGCATTTGCTGCCCATCACTAATTGCCCTTGAACTGAGTGGCTTGCTGGGCACTGTAATTTCAGAGGCCAATGAAGAGTCAACCACATTGCTGTGGGTCTGGAGTCTCAAGTAGGCCAGACTGGGTAAGGATGGCAGATTCATTCCCTGGAGGGCATTAGCGAACCAAAAGGGTTTTTATGAGAATCACCAACGGTTTCATGGTCACCATTACTAGCTTTCATTCCCAGATTTTATTAGCTCCCGTGGTGGGATTTGACCCCATGTCACCAGAGCATTAGCCTGGGCCTCTGGTTATTAGTCCAACCGCAGATGATTTCGGGCCTGTGCCGGAGTTGTTGGCGCCACGCTGACTGGCACCAAAACCGGCGCCAACGGCCTTTGACGCCCGCCGCCCGGCTGGCCGAAAGGCCTTTGCCGGTTCGCGCATGCGCAGTAGGGTGGTTCCCTTCCGCCTCCACCAATAAATGGAGTAGATGCTTTGTTTAAAAGTGTCATTTAGAAAATCTGGTCTGGATTTTAGAATGTAAACAGCTAAGGGAAAGCATACTAATGAGAGAAAATTTTATAGCATGGATTTGGGAGTGGAGTTTGGAAACTCTCATGTGACAATCATCTGGGGGGATTCTGAGGAGAAATCCACAAACATTCACTTGGGATTCAGGGTGGAAAGTGCCATCTTGTGTGCTTAAAAGGGACATTGTGTTAATGAGACCAGTGCAGATTAAGATATACTTTGCAATCCTGTAAACCTCTAAATCTGTGCTTATTTGTTAAACTAAAGGGAGAGTAAAGGGGTATTGTATTAAAATTCAATTCTTTATTTTAAAAAATATTTTTATTCAGTTTTTAACCTTTTAAAAATACAACACCACAAAGTAAAACAACAACAAAACGCCCCCAAACACCCCCCTCCTTCAACCCCTCCCTGTAATTCAAAATCAAATGCCCTCCCATCCCCCTTCTCCCAAACCCTCAGCAGCTGATGGTAACCAGCACTTGAAAGTGTAATATAAACAAACCCCATCGCTTGAGGAACTCCTCACTCTCCCCCTTTAAAACGAATGCCACCATCTCCAAGTACAAGAACTCCATCAAGTCTCCCAACCACACTGAGGCACAGGGTGGAGAAGCTGACCTCCACCCAACAGGATCCACCTGTGAGTAATCAGTGAGGTGATGGCTAAAACATCTTCCCCCTGCTCCTGTCTGCAGCTCCAGCAAGACCGACACCCCGAACATGGTCCCCAGGGGACTGGGCTCCACATCCACATGCAGAATCGCCAAGATGGTGCTGAAAAACAACCCCCAAAATTTCTCCAGCTTCTGTCAGGAACAGGATCGTAACACAACCCTTCAAAAATTAGAAGAATAACTGCTTGGTCTGAATACTGTGTCAATGATTTGTACATGGGCTGAGATTTCTTGGGCTATGCACTTACTTCCAGAAAGGTTGTCCCTTCAACTCTCCTCCAAATATTCTTCAGTACTGCCCCCCCTTGCAGTGCAGCACTCCTTCAGTACTGACCATCCGACAGTGCAGCACTCCCTCAGTACTAATCCTCCGACAGTGCAGCATTCCCTCAGTACTGACCCTCCGACAGTGCAGCATTCCCTCAGTACTGACCCTTCGACAGTGCAGCACTCCCTCAGTACTAACCCTCCGACAGTGCAGCATTCCCTCAGTACTGACCCTCCGACAGTGCAGCCCTCCCTCAGTACCGATGCTCCGACAGTGCAGCACTCCCTCAGTACTAACCCTCCAACAGTGCAGCACTCCCTCAGTACTAACCCTCCCACAGCGCAGCATTCCCTCAGTACTGACCCTCCGACTGTGCAGCACTCCCTCAGGACTGACCCTTCGACAGTGCAGCACTCCCTCAGTACCGATGCTCCGACAGTGCAGCACTCCCTCGGTACCGACCCTCAGTACTGACCCTCTGACACTGCAGCACTCCCTCAATATTGACCCTCCGACAGTGCAGCACTCCCGCAGTACTGACCCTTTGTCAGTGCAGCGCTCCTGCAGTACTGCTCCTGACAGTGCAGTTTTCCATAAGTATTACACTGAAGTGTCAGCTTGTACAATGTGCAAGTCTGCAGTGTGGGGGTTGAACTCATGACCTTCTAATTCAGAGGGAAGATTGATCCTCGCTGAGCCACGACTGACAGGAAAAGCTAATGTAAATTTTAGACTTTGCTCTATGTTTGATTCGCGGATCTGAGTAATTCTGCTTTAAAATTATTAATTGCTCCCAAAGTTCAGATCTGTATTATATATGAATCTTGTTTGCAGTGGGGAGATGGGGATGATGGTATGTGGTAGGGGAAGCAGCAATTGCTGCTGAAGGTCATTAGGGAGATGAATGGCGGCTCCAACAGAGTAATGCTGGATTCAAGCCCACATCACAGACCTTTCTCTGTGGAGGTAAAGGCAAAGCAAACTGTGTGCAGATGGAGCCTGGAAGCCCTTCAGTAAAATTATGAAAATAAGCAAATTTCTTCTGAACACGGAAGGTTTTTAGGATGCAGGAACATACTCTGCCTCTCTATTTTGATACTGATTTTTAATCTAAGATTTAAATCACCTATCATTCTTTACCAAACCCTTTTAATAAAACAGCAAAAGAAATTTGCATTTGTATTGCACCTTTATCAGCAAATATAGAATACATTAAATGAAAAGCTGAAGTTTGCACTGCTGGGAATCTGGAATAAGATCAGGAGATGCTGCAAAATACCTGCTCCTTTGCTTCATGTTGTCCAAACTCACCACCTCCTTCTGGCATGTGCATGTATGTATGTGGGTATATATATTGTGCATTTTCTTTTAAGAAAAGGTGACAACGTATAGCAAGTAAACTTCAGGTATTTAATATCCAAGTTCTAAACTTGGCAAATCAATGTTGAAAGAAGCAGTCTTCTTATGTCCTGATGAAGGGCCAACGACCTGAAACGTTAACTTATTTCTTTCTCCCCAGATGCTGCCTGACCTGCTGAGTATTTCCAGCATTTTCTGCTTTTATTTCAGATTCCCAGCATCTGCAGTACTTTGCTTTCCTTAAGGAGTTATTTTTTGAGACACTCAATGTTGTTCTGCTTCATGAATGTGACTGTCAACCATTGTAGCCTCAAGCATGGATTCAGGAGGTCATTACCATCTCCTCATGACCCTCAGTTTCTACACCGATGGGTTTGAAGAAGTCTGCATTTGAGTGCAACTTCTCCCTTCAGACTTCTTTGATGGTACAAGCAAAGTAAAAATAAAAATTCTTTTGAAGAGGAATGCACCGCATTTCAATCTTTATAATTTATAATTCATGCTCACAAGCCAAGTGAGTTGCATTGTCTCATCGGGCTCCTTCAATTGAATTTCTGCCGTGTAAACCTCCCTCTAGGGTCCATTATTTCATATAGATAATAGATAGAGTTCCAGATTTAAAACTCATCATTCTGCCTGCTCCTGACACGTACCTGCCAACCTTATCTACTGTTTGTGTAGTTTTCATCAAAGGAAGCTCTCTCTTCCCCCCACTATCAACAACAATTTGGCTGAGATCCGTCTTAATAATGCTTTTTATCAACCTTTCATCCTGCCTCTGCCCAACAAACAGAGATGTGAAATGAAAATGTACATTTTAAGAACACCAGAGAGACAGGATGATTAAGAACTGTATTTTGCTCCTGGATACAGATTCCAAAAAGGCTGACAATTTATCAGCGAAATTGATCCTTTTATGTAGCTCTCTCTCCCTCCCGCTGTTAACCTTTTGCGTTGCTGCACCATCAAGAATGTAACAAAACTAAAATGATGCTGTTTTGTACCAAGAATGTGAAGTCTTTGTATATTTACGGCATCATTCATATTCAGAACAATCTGAGTTGAATCATTGGGCAAATCTCCTGGGGAGCAGGGCCGAAAACGGGAGGGAAATTGCTTCAGACCAGCTGCACAAAATATTCCGGCCTCCATCGGGTTTGGCAGAAGGTAATGTGACAGTAACACCAGTTGGTTGACCAGCACCAGTCTGCACCCAGATAAGTCCCTTGAGGTTTAATTAAGGGCACTGTCCTGACACTGTCTGGATGCCCCATCCAGCAGATGGGGAACAGATTCATTCAGGAGGCGCCCATGAAACGGTGGCAGCCTCCCAGCAACAGGCCGACTAACCATCAGAGCCAGGATCGGGACCTGGGAATTGAAATTCTGGCAATTCTATCTGGAATTACCTTCTTCTAAATCTGCAACTGCTGCCGTCTAGATAGAGAAGGGCAGTAGATGCCTGAGAACACCACAACCTGCAAGCCACACACCATCCTGACTTGGACATATATCGCCGTTCCTTCACTGTCGTTGGGTCAAAATCCTGGTACTCCCTCCCTAAAAGCACTATGGGTGCACATACCACATGAACAGCAACGGTTCAAGAGGCAGCTCACCACCACCTTCTCAAGGGTAATTAGGGACGGACAATACGAGCAGACAGGGCAGCAGGGTAGCATTGTGGTTAGCACAATCGTTTCACAGCTCCAGGGTCCCAGGTTCGATTCTGGCTTGGGTCACTGTCTGTGTGGAGTCTGCACATCCTCCCCGTGTGTGCGTGGGTTTCCTCCGGGTGCTCCGGTTTCCTCCCACAGTCCAAAGATGTGCAGGTTAGGTGGATTGGCCATGATAAATTGCCCTTAGTGTCCAAAATTGCCCTTAGTGTTGGGTGGGGTTACTGGGTTATGGGGATAGGGTGGAGGTGTTGACCTTGGGTAGGGTGCTCTTTCCAAGAGCCGGTGCAGACTCGATGGGCTGAATGGCCTCCTTCTGCACTGTAAATTCTATGTAAAAAAAAATAAATGTTGGCCTAGCCAGTGATGTTCACATCCCAGGAAAGAATAAATAAAATCTGGAAAGAATGTATATGATCTGAAATATCAATCCTTTCTTTCTTCAAATTTTTATATATAATTATATAGTGCAAATACAAGTATTAATGGTAAAGAAACAAGTGTTTTGGCCCAACTGTTCCATGCCTGTGTTATGCTCCATTGAAGCCTCCAACTTGCCCCTCTTCAGCTAACTGCATAAGCACAACCTTCTATTCCATTCTCCCTCATGTACCTATCAAATACCTTCTCCCTCATGTACCTATCATACATCTTCCCCCTCATGTGCTTCCCATACACCTTCTCCCTCATTTACCTATCATGTACCTTCTCCCTCATGTTCCTATCATGTACCTTCTCCCTCATGTTCCTAGCATGTACCTTCTCCCTCATGTTCCTTCTCCATCATGTACCTTCTCCCTCATGTACCGATCATGTACCTTCTCCATCATGTACCTTCTCCCTCATGTACCCATCATGTACCTTCTCCCTCATGTGCCTATCATGTACCTTCTCCCTCATGTACCCATCATGTACCTTCTCCATCATGTACCTTCTCCCTCATGTACCTTCTCCCTCATGTACCCATCATGTACCTTCTCCCTCATGTGCCTATCATGTACCTTCTCCCTCATGTACCCATCATGTACCTTCTCGTTCATGTATCTATCATGTACCTTCTTCCTCATGTACCCATCATGTACCTTCTCCCTCATGTACCCATCATGTACCTTCTCCCTCATGTACCTATCATGTACCTTCTCCCTCATGTACCTATCATGTACCTTCTCCCTCATGTGCCTATCATGTACCTTCTCCCTCATGTACCCATCATGTACCTTCTCCATCATGTACCCATCATGTACCTTCTCCCTCATGTACCTATCATGCACCTTCTCACTCATGTGCCCATCATGTACCTTCTCCCTCATGTACCCATCATGTACCTTCTCCATCATGTACCCATCATGTACCTTCTCCATCATGTACCTTCTCCCTCATGTGCCTATCATGTACCTTCTCCCTCATGTACCCATCATGTACCTTGTCCCTCATGTGCCTATCATGTACCTTCTCCCTCATGTACCCATCATGTACCTTCTCCATCATGTACCCATCATGTACCTTCTCCCTCATGTACCTATCATGCACCTTCTCACTCATGTGCCCATCATGTACCTTCTCCCTCATGTACCCATCATGTACCTTCTCCATCATGTACCCATCATGTACCTTCTCCATCATGTACCTTCTCCCTCATGTGCCTATCATGTACCTTCTCCCTCATGTACCCATCATGTACCTTGTCCCTCATGTGCCTATCATGTACCTTCTCCATCATGTACCTACATAGAACATAGAACAGTACAGCACAGAACAGGCCCTTCGGCCCTCAATGTTGTGCCGAGCCATGATCACCCTACTCAAACCCACGTATCCACCCTATACCCATAATCCAACAACCCCCCCCCCCCTTAACCTTACTTTTATTAGGACACTACGGGCAATTTAGCATGGTCAATCCATCTAACCCGCACATCTTTGGACTGTGGGAAGAAACCGGAGCACCCGGAGGAAACCCACGCACACAGGGGGAGGACGTGCAGACTCCACACAGACAGTGACCCAGCAGGGAATCGAACCTGGGACCCTGGAGCTGTGAAGCATTTATGCTAACCACCATGCTACCCTGCTGCCCCTATCATGTACCTTCTCCCTCATGTGCCTCCCTTGCACCTTCTCCCTCATGTACCTATCATGTACCTTCTCCCTCATGTACCCATCATGTACCTTCTCCCTCATGTACCCATCATGTACCTTCTCCATCATGTACCTATCATGTACCTTCTCCCTCATGTGCCTCCCTTGCACCTTCTCCCTCATGTACCTATCCTGTACCTTCTCCCTCATGTACCTATCATGTACCTTCTCCCTCATGTACCTTCTCGCTCATGTACCCATCATGTACCTTCTCCCTCATGTACCCATCATGTACCTTCTCCCTCATGTGCCTATCATGTACCTTCTCCCTCATGTACATTCTCCCTCATGTACCCATCATGTACCTTCTCGTTCATGTATCTATCATGTATCTTCTCGTTCATGTATCTATCATGTATCGTCTCCCTCATGTATCCATCATGTACCTTCTCCCTCATGTACCCATCATGTACCTTCTCGTTCATGTATCCATCATGTATTTTCTCGTTCAAGTAGCTATCATGTATTTTCTCGTTCATGTATCTATCATGTACCTTCTCCCTCATGTACCTTCTCCCTCATGTACCCATCATGTCCCTTCTCCCTCATGTACCCTTCATGTACCTTCTCCCTCGTGCCTATCATGTACCTTCTCCCTCATGTACCCATCATGTACCTTCGCCCTCATGTACCGATCATGTATCTTCTCGCTCATGTACCCATCATGTACCTTCTCCCTCATGTACCTTCTCCCTCATGTACCCATCATGTACCTTCTCCCTCATGTACCCATCATGTACCTTCTCCCTCATGTACCGATCATGTACCTTCTCCCGCATTTGCCCATCATGTACCTTCTCCCTCATGTATCCATCATGTACCTTCCCGTTCATGTATCTATCATGTACCTTCTCCCTCATGTACCCATCATGTACCTTCTCCCTCATGTACCCATCATGTACCTTATCCCTCATGTGCCCATCATGTACCTTCTCCCTCATGTACCCATCATGTACCTTCTCCCTCATGTACCCATCATGTACCTTCTCCCTCATGTACCCATCATGTACCTTCTCCCTCATGTACCTATCATGTACCTTCTCCCTCATGTACCCATCATGTACCTTCTCCCTCATGTACCTATCGTGTACCTTCTCCCTCATGTGCCTATCATGTACCTTCTCTCTCATGTACCTATCGTGTACCTTCTCCCTCATGTACCTTCTCCCTCATGTGCCTATCATGTACCTTCTCCATCATGTACCTTCTCCCTCATGTACCTATCATGTACCTTCTCGTTCATATACCTATCATGTACCTTCTCCCTCATGTACCTATCATGTACCTTCTCTTTCATGTATCTATCATGTATCTTCTCCCTCATGTGACTATCATGTACCTTCTCCCTCATGTACGTATCATGTACCTTCTCCATCATGTACCTTCTCTCTCATGTACCTATCATGTACCTTCTCCCTCATGTACCCATCATGTACCTTCTCCCTCATGTACCCATCATGTACCTTCTCCCTCATTTACCTATCATGTACCCTCTCCTTCATTTACCTATCATGTACCTTCTCCCTCATTTACCTATCATTTACCTTCTCCCTCATGTTCTCATCACGCACCTTCTCCCTCATGTACCTTTCTTGCTGCCTGTTAAATGCAATTTCTATTCGTGCATTGTAATAATTAATGATGTTTAGAGTCAGCAGTCTCGTGTACAGCAATGGGCAACCTGGGCTAGTGAGTGGGCTGTATGAATGACCCTCCTTCATCTCAGGGGTTGCAAGATTGAAATCAAGCTTGTTCACTAATCCTGACCGCTTGAATAAGATTAATACACATCGACTACTTCATAACAAGTGATTGAAAATGCTTAATCATTTATATACTAATAGAACTATCATCAACTTCAAATGGTAAAAACAAAATAAATATTTACACTATGTACACAGAGGGAGTGCATGTCTCTCTCAATCAATGTTGTGGGTAATCAGCACACACCTCACTTGTCCTTGCTTTACATACGTGTTAAACCGACAGAATAAAATGACATGGATGTAAATCAGTGGAATGTGGTAACTCTGCCAATGGGCAACGGTCAATTAAAAATGCCTCGCCGGCTGCACTCAGAACACAGATGGGCTGCGTGTGGTCCCTGGGCCACTGGTTGTCCACCACTGCACTTGGACATGAAACCGAACATAAATGATCATATGAAGAGCAATGAATTCTAACATAGCATTCCAGTCAGTCCACGTTAGACACAGACTGTCTCAGTGGAGTCTATTTACTTGCTTAACTTTATTTAGCTTTTCGAGTTGAGATTACTTTCCTCATAGCTGAAACCAAAGATATCATAACAATTCGCTACTTTACCACTTTAACTTTCTATCCCTGAACCTGTTAGTTATTACAGGTAATGTGCTTTCTGTAAGAAAGAAGATAAATTGCATTCTGATAGCACCTTTCAAGACGTCAGGGCATTGCACAGTGTGCTACAACCACTTCACGACCTTTTTGAAGTATAATCACTGTTCGAATGTATGATCATTCGAGAGGCCCTCAGTTCAATGTCCTGTGTGAAAGATAACGGGCGCGATTCTCCAAAAGGGAGACAAAGTGCCGACGCCGGAGTGAAACCCGGAGTGTTTCACTCCGGCATCGGAGGCCGCTCCTTGCCCCCTATTCTCCGTCCCCCCCCTCCCTCCCAGGGGGCTAGGAGCGGCGGCGCATCAATCTCGGGCGCCGGGCCTTGACACTTGCGTCAAAGTGGCGTGGCCTGAATGGCGCGGCCGGCAGCACCTAAATGACGTCACCTGCGTATGCGCAGTTGCCATCTTCCCCTCCACTGCCCCACAAGACATGGCGGCTTGATTTTGCGGGGCAGCGGAGGGAAAAGAGTGCGTCTTTCAGAGACGGCGGCCCGACGATCGGTGGGCACCGATCGCGGGCCAGACCCCTCCTGAGCATGCCCCTGGTGCTCGATCCTCCCTCCACCCCCCCACAGACCCCACACGCAGCGGTTGCGCGATGTTCACTCCGGCAGCGACCAGGTGTGGTTGGCGCTGGTGTGAACTGGTCGGGTTCGGCAGGCCACTTGGTCCATCCGGGCCGGAGAATCGCTGGTCGCCATTAGAAACGGCGAGCGGCTATTCTCCGAGCGGCCTGTCGCAAAACGCGACACGCTGTTTTGGGGGGTTGGGAGAATCGTGTGGGGGTGCCAGGGCGGCGTGGCGTGATTCGCCCGGCCCTCCCGCGATTCTCCCACCCGGCGTGGGGTCGGAGAATTGCACCCAACACCTGAGATAGTGTAGCAATCTCCCCCTGTACCGTGCTGGGGGTCCCGTCTGGATTATGTGCGGACTCAAACACAAGATATTCTGACTGAAAAACGAGAGCGTAACCCACTGAGATGCAGTTGGTAATCTGCAGGTTGCGGGGTTAGAAAAAGGTAAGGCTTTGGAAGGAATGAATATGACCACTGTTAAATAGATGCAACATCTGGCTTCACGGTGGTGCAGTGGTTAACGCTGCTGCCTTCCGGCTCTGAGGACCCGGGTTCGATCCCAGCCTCGGGTCACCTTCCATGTGGAGTTTGCACATTCTCCCATGTCGGCGTACGTTTCACCCCCACAACCCAAAGATGTGCAGGATAGGTGGCTTGGCCTTGCTAAATTGCACCTTAATTGGAAAAAAGAATTGAGTATTCTAAATTATTCAAAAATAAATAAATGGATGCAACAGACAGAGTAAATCGGGGATGGGATTAGGTTGAGATGGAATGGATTGAGACGGTTGGAATGGGATGGATTAGGAGGGGATTGGAATGTGATACAGGCATTGGTGTTTTGGCAGGGGTTGGGTTGTGTCCAGGGAGAGTATGGCCTGATCGGCAAGCTGGGTGGTGGAGATATTGAGCCTGGCGGCGATGGAAACATGGATAAGAGTTTCAGATGTTGGGTGGTGAGGGTGCAGTCCTGAAGAAGAAAGATGGGCAAAATTAAAGATGTGGTAGGTTAGAAGCTTTGCTTAGTTAGACAAGATGGCATAGTTTACATGCAAGCAGGTTGGTGGGGACAATAGTGTGGAGATTCTGGAGGGAGCCACTCAGGGCAGCTTCAGTATTAACGTGTTAAGCTGCAGCACGTTATCTGCTGGTCCAATATCGGATGGCACAGTGTCAATAATGGAGTGGAAGGTTGGTGGTAGAGAGTTAAAACAGGTTGGTTACTTGACAATTTGCCGAACATTATTTCTCTTAATTTTATTTCTTGCATGAGTAACAGTAGGTGTTTTAATTAACAGTGAGGCAGAAATGACTAATTATAAAACTGCTTTTTAGAATTCAGTGGCATAAAAACATAAGAAATAGGTGGAGGTGTATATCATTCGGCCCCTCGAACCTGCTCTGCCATTCAATAAGATCATGGCTGATCTGATCATGGGGTTGGCATTGGGTAGCTTCAATGGGAAATCCCATTGACAGTGGGAGCAGAGAATCCTATTGCTAACGGATGGTGCGCTGCCTCCCACGGCTGGGAGGCTGGAGGGTCTTGCCCCTAATTTTAATCTCTGCTCCCTACTGCTAGATTCCCCGCCATGAGGGGAAACATCCTCTCATCCACTCAATTCCTCTCAGAATCCATGTCATTCTGTCCCAGGAAGTGGAAAGGAATCATTTTAGTATTCATTATGTAGAATCGGATTCAATCATTGGGCTGCATGGTGCCACATTGTTAGCATTGCTCCCCCCAGCGACCCGGGTTCAATTCTGGCCTTGGGTGATTGTCCGTGTGGAATTTGTCCGTTCTCCCAGTGTCTGCGTGGGTTTCCTCCGGGTGCTCCGGCTTCCTCCCACAGTCCAAAGATGTGCAGGTTAGGTGGATTGGCCATGATAAATTGCCCTGAGTATCCAAAAGGGTTACTGAGTTACAACAATAGGGTGGAGGAGTGTGTTTAAGTAGGGTGTTCTTTCCAAGGACAGGTGCAGACTTGATGGGCTGAATGGCCTCCTTCTGCACTGTAAATTCTATGATTCTATGTTCTATATTGGTTAATGATCTGCCCCTTCAATTTGCAACCCTACCTGGTGGAGGTGACAATCACCTCATGCAGGTTGAATGTATTTAGTCAGTGCGTGAATTGACCAAGTGCAGATGCATTAGTTTTGTCACTCAATGGCCTTTTATTTTTCTGTTTTGCCTGAGAATTCTGCAGGAAAAGTGCAAGAACCACTGGACAGTTAATTAGTTAGTCTTCATGGCCTGTTCGCCATCTTCCTTCCTCAATAAAATTGAGTGATGTAAAACTCAGTCCCAATGCTAGTTCGCATGAAGGTCTTTTCACCCATCACCCTTTACGCTCAATGACCTGCAGCCACTCCTGGCCCAACAATGCCTCCAATTTGAACATTCGCATCTTGGTTCACAAATTCCTCCATGGCCTTGCCCCTCCCCCTCTCAATGGCCATCTCCAGACGTTTAACCCTCTGAGATCTCTGCACTGCTCCAGCTCTGGCCTTTGGCGCAAACCCAATTGTAATCACTTCACCATTGATGACTGTGCCTTCAGCTGCCTGGTCCCTGAGCTCTGGACTTCCCTCTCGAACCCTCTGCAGCTCTCTACCGCGTTTATATCTCCTTTATGATAGCCCTGAGAACATACCACTTTGACCAAGCTTTTCGTCAACTAGACTTACATCTTTTTAAATGGCTGTGCCAAATTTTGTTTAATAATAATTCCTTGCAGCACTCGGAGAGTCTAACACTTTAAAGACATATCAACACAAGTTTCTGTTAACAGTTTCCTTGTATCGTCTGAAGTTGTGTCTCGTGCCTTTCACTAAGCTCAGTGATAGCTTCCAGTCATCCTTGAGTGCCTTTGCCTCCTCGTGTTACATTGCATGAAGACTTTCTAGTTCACGATTTGTCGGTAACACAACCTTTGTCTTGCACTGTGATCATCTCCCTGCTTAATAAAGGCTTTTAGCTCATAAGAAATTTGGATTTAGTTTAAGGAATGATTCATAAGTTAATTCCCTGTCACTGTCATCAGTAGTTCCAGTGCTCCACAATAAATCCTTCTCTTCACCTTTGTCACATTAAATGTGCACATTTATAATATCTACTCTCGATCATTTGCATATAATTAGCATTATGAGTTTGATTCGCTTCTGCTTCATGCGAATAATATGACAATGTGCATTGAGAACTATCCCTTCCTCATTCCCAAACAGTCTGAAAGAATACCATTTAACAACAACAACTTGCATTTATATAGTAAATTATGTAGTAAATCTTCCCAAGGTGCTTCACAGGAGTGCCATTCGGCAAAACTTGACTTCAAGTTACATAAGGTGACATCAGCCCAGATCTTCCAGTTTCTGGATTGTCGGAGACCACACCAGCCAAGAAGCATGTTGAGACCATACGGACGCTACGGCAGACTGACTCCGTAGGGATTGCCCATCGGCTTCCCCAGGACTCGCCAGAAATTTTTCCAATTCTGAGTTAGAGTTGGAGACTTTGGACAATCCCCATTTACTTAACTGGATAGTTACCCAGGAAATGTTAGACAGGAAAATCCTGGATAACCATACAACTGACATCCCAACTGCCCCTCCCTGCTGAACCCCCAACCACCCTTTACCGACCAATCAACTACACCATAACTCCAGACCTCCCCACTCCTGACCTGACCCACCTGACTTCTCACCACAGCCTGGACTCTTACTTCATTTACCTCTCCCAACCCACTTACAGAACTATACATCCACCCATCCACTCACTCACTAACAAACTGAAAGGTTTTGGTAAATTAAAACGCTAGTACCATAAAAGTGAGCGTGAATTCTGGGCAGGCTCTCTTCGCTGCTTCCTCTGTGGATTCCTGAACTGGGGGAGTTCTTCTCCATTGTGGTAGAAAGTTTGGCCATGAAAATTGTATCCAGGTGAGTGGGTAATGATCCATCTGATCTGGACAAAGCAGATCCGATGTTAATTGGAAGATTTGGGCCTGCACATCAGGTGACCAGAAGCTTGCTGAAAGAGATAGGTTTGAGATGCATTTCTGAAGAGAACCAAGAGGTGGCGAGGTTTATGGAGGGAACTCCAGAGCTTATGGCCTAAGCAGCTGAAGGAACAACCGTTAACGGAGGAGGAGCTGGAATAGTTCAGAGGTTGCAGAGAATGATGGGACTGGAGGAGGTTAAAGACCTTGGGATTGACAAAACTGGATGGATTTGAAAACAAAGTTCAGAATTACAAATACACAGTTGAAGGGTTATTAATCTCCCCTCTCCCTCTTTAATAACAGCATTAGATAATCTACCCAGCATATCTATAGGAAGGTCATCTGTTCATCTTCTACCATTCTGATTGAAGTGTAGTACAACAACCATAGAGTTATTGACCAATCTCCATCAATAAGTCTGCAACAGAGGTTGACTTGGGGTGAAGAAAATTCTCAGTGGTGGAATCAATTGGGAACCATTGGTTCAAACTCACCTGTTCTTCTTGAGTACGTACATTCACCACACACCCAGTCACCTCACATCCAGTTATTGGATCCTAGAATGTTATTTGTCGGGAGTAATTGAATATTCATTTGAATGAAGCAACACATTCTGTTTCTAGCATTGCCTTATGATGCCTGTTCAATAGATTAACCATTAATTCAGTTTTCAATTTTCGAAAATTTGGTTGGATTTCCCCACACATGACCTCTGGTTAACAGACTGCCAAAATATTAAAAAATCATTCACTCTGGACAAATTAATCATGGTGTTTGTATGGGGGTGGTGGTGGGGGGGGGGGGTGGAAATGCTAGGATCCCCCCAAAGAAGGTCCTACAAAAAACAAAATCCGGGGGGGGGGGGGGGGGGGGGGCTAGCCCTCCCAAACCTACAATTCTACCACTGGGCGGTGACGGCCGAGCGAATAAGGGGATGGATTAAGGAGCCAGAAGCCGAGTGGGTGCGCGTGGAAGAGGCCTCCTGCATGGGGCCCTCCCTCCGGGCCCTCACCACGGCAGCACTCAGATCCCCACCCAAAAAACACTCCAGCAGCCCGGTGGTGATAGCCACCCTCCAATCCTGGAACCAACAACGGCAGCAATTTGGCCTGACCAAAATGTCGGACAAAGCTCCCATCTGCAACAACCATAGGTTCACACCAGCACTGACCGACACCACCTTCAAAAGGTGGGGGCAGGTCGGAGGGACACTGACAGTCAGGGACCTGTACACGGACGGCAGGATCGCAACACTGGACGAACTGACGGAGAACCTCCAGCTAGCCAGGGGGAGCGAGCTAAGGTACCTGCAACTCAAAAAATTCCTACGAAAGGAGACAAGGACGTACCCACAACTGCCACGACAGATAATACTGGAAGAGTTACAGGGCGCAAGGATCCTAGATAAAGGGAACTGTAGCGACTTGTATGACCGACTGGTAGAAAGGGCCGACACCGTACTGGACGCAACAAGAAAGAAATGGGAGGACGACCTGGGGATGGAGATAGGATGGGGACTCTGGAGCGAAGCACTGCATAGGATCAACTCCACCGCAACGTGCGCAAGGCTCAGCCTGACGCAACTGAAAGTTGTACATAGAGCCCACTTAACAAGAACCAGTATGAATAGGTTCTTCCCGGAAGTGGAGGATAGATGTGAACGGTGCCAAAGAGGCCCGGAAAACCACGCCCACATGTTCTGGTCTTGCCCCAGACTGGTGGAGTACTGGACAGTCTTCTTCGAGGCCATGTCCAAAGTGGTGGGAGTGAGGGTGGAGCCATGCCCGAAAGTGGCGGTCTTCAGGGTCTCGGACCAGCCAGATCTATTCCTGGGGAGGAGGGCGGACGCCCTTGCCTTTGCCTCCCTGATCGCCCGCCGTAGAATCCTGTTCGGCTGGCGGTCAGCAGCACCACCCAGAGCTGCAGACTGGCTGTCCGACCTCTCGGAATCTCTTCAAATAGAGAAAATCAAATTCGCCATCCGATGATCAGACGACGGCTTTCACTGAACGTGGGAGCCATTCACGCGACTGTTCCGGGACCTGTTTGTGGCCAACAAACAAGCGGAAGAATAGCCGGGTAGCCAAGAATCAGGGGAAAGTAGCCAAAGCATGAGAGGGAGAGATAGACCGGGAGAGTGGGAGAGCGGGGGGGGTCAGCTAAACCTAAGAGGAAAGAAAGGCGAACCAGAGGAGTGGGAGGGAGGGGAGGGAAGAGACAGGGAACAAGAGAGGAGAACCTGGGTGGTGGGAGGGTGGCAGGGAAATGAGAGCTGGAAGGAAGGCACGGGATACAATAACGAACATGGCATCTCCAGGAGCAGGGAACGAGGACAATAAAGACGAAAGAGGGAGAAACGGCAGAAGCGGAGGTGAGCGCGAGACGGCAGAGAGATCCGTCCGGGAGAAGCAAGCAACACCAACACCAAACCCATTCGAGTGTTGCCCACTGTAATTGTTTCTCCGGCACCCAAATGTATATTTACCTCCCCAGTCTCCACCCCCCCACCTTCACCCCCACAAACAGTCACCTACTTATGTGTTGTAAATAATTTTGCCAGGTGTACAGAGTTGCTGCTGTTGAGCTGGTGCACAATACCCTACAGTTATTCTATTTTATTTTTTATTGTATTTTTTTTATTATTCACTATTTTCTTTTCTTTGGTATGTTGGGGTGTGCCCTTCTCTTCTATATTTGTGTGTATACATATATATATATTTATATGTTTCTTATCCTGTGTACATAACGGTAAATATACTTTGTTAAAAAACCCAATAAAAATTATTTATTTTTAAAAATCAATCACTACGTCTTTTTCTGTGACTTTGATAATTTGGCAAGTTATTTACAAGCAACTGCCAATCAATGAAAACCCAGTTCAACAAGAAGCCTTTTATTGACCTCAAGGATATGTTAATATGTCTATTTCAACCATCCTTCCCCCAGCAGAGAGACTGCCTGAGTTAAAGGGTTGGACCATGTTAAAAATACCTTGCTGGCTAAAGATCACAGCATCAAATTCCAGTCCACAAATGTGGTAATGCTAAAAGTGCATCAGCTATTGATGAACAGAATGTGCTATTGCAGAGCAATGTTAAGGATTGACAGCAAGATGTCTGTAATTGCTCAAATAAAATTGAATAGAACCCTTCAAATCCATATTGAGCACCTGTAAAATAATACACCACCTTCTGCCATTAATGAATTGAAAGCCAGAGAACCAGTCAAGAGATTGCCCCTTGACCTTCAAGGGCACTACTATCACTGAATTCCCCACTATCAATATCCTGAAGGTTACCTTTGACCGGAAGCTGAACTTGACCAGCCATATAAGTACTATGGCTACAAGAGCTTGGAATCCTGTGGTGAGTAACTCACCTCCTGACTCCCTAAAGCCTGTCCACCATCTTTGAGGTGCAAGTCAGGTGTGTGATGGAATACTTAACTGTATGAGTGCAGCTCCAACAGCACTAAGAAGCTCAACACCATCCAGGACAAAGCAGACCGCTTGATTGCTCCTCCTTCCACAACATACAAACCCTCCACCACTGACCAACAGTGGCAGCCATCTGTACCATCTACAAGATGCACTGCAGGAACTTTTCAAAGTTTCTTAGGCAGAACCTTCCAAACCCACAACCTCTACCATCTAGAAGGACAAGAGCAGTAGATATCTGGGAATCCCACCACCTGGAGGTTCCCGTCCAAGTCACTCGCCATCCTGACTTGGAAATATATCACTATTCCTTCACTGTCACTGGGGCAACATCTGGCATTCCCTCCCTAGCTCGGACTGCAGCAGTTCTAGAAGGCAGTTCACCTCCACTTTCTCAAGGGAAATAATGTATAGGCAATAAATATTGACCTAGCCAGCGATGCCAATATCCCATGAGTGAATTAAAAAACAAATCAAATTTTGATGATGTATTATAGAATTAGTTCATAGAATTTACAGTGTAGAAGGAGGCCATTCGGCCCATCGAGTCTGCACCGGCTCTTGGAAAGAGCACCCTACCCAAGGTCAACACTTCCACCCTATCCCCATAACCCAGTAACCCCACCCAACACTGAGGGCAATTTTGGACATTAAGGGCAATTTAGCCTGGCCAATCCACCTAACCTGCACATCTTTTGGACGGTGGGAGGAAACCGGAGCACCCGGAGGAAACCCACGCACACACGGGGAGGATGTGCAGACTCTGCACAGACAGTGACCCAAGCCGGAATCGACCCTGGAGCTGTGAAGCAATTGTACTATCCACAATGCTACCATGCTTGTTTATGCAGAAATGGCTTTCAATGAATATTCAAGGAAGCAAAAACTGCCCAGGAAATAATGAGACTATGAATTTTCAGGTTAAAGTAATTTCTGTTTAGTAGCAGCTCTCTTATCTTTAGGGGCTGTCCCTGTGATTTCCATTGAGAAGCCCCAGCTCTTTGATTTGAATTGTCAATGGGAACAGCTTCCACTCCTCAAGTCGTGTGTCCTCCTGCAGCTCATTAATTAACTAATCGTTTATTTCAAAATGCGTCGTTACTGATTAATTGCATTCCTTGGTACCAGAACCACTTCTGGCAGCTTATTTAAGGGCTGTCGATTGCTTGTATGCACTAATCCCATGGGACTATCACATCATCTAAATTGACTTTTTCACTGCCCAATGTGTAACAGAAGCCAGAGGGAATGATCCTGAATTCTTTGCCATCCTGTGTTCGGAGTTGGGAGTTTTGGGTTTGCAGTATGTGGCTTGCAGGAAATGAAGAAAGTTCCATACTGAAATCTCTTCATACTGTGTTCTCCTTTCAGACAGAATTTAGCACCAAATTAATGTTCTGGAATAAACATTATTTTGGCATTATCTCTGTTTAGTTGTCCAGGAGTTGTCTGCCAAGGAGTTGTCTGCCAAGGAGAGTCAAAGAGTGGTTTATTTCCAAAAGGAAAGTTTTTACATGCAACAGTCCAAGTCCCTACCGGGACGACTCAGCATCTCAGTTCTGACCTGGACCGGCTTTTATGGGAATGAATTAACCATCCGCTGATGGGCCTCCTCCCCTCAACAGGGGGAACTCCATGAGGTTTACAGGGAGATTAATCGGGCCGTCCCAGTGGGTCATGCAGGGGTTATCACATCACTGCCCCCCCTCCACCCGAAGTCCATACATTTCTCTGAAGAAGAGAGTTCAAGAGGACATCTGCTCCTCTTTACACACGGCTGCACTCCTGTGGCTGAGGGACTGGGTCAGTGGGGTGTGCAGTGTGTTGGTGAATGTCTTTTCCACCATGACCATCTGGACGGTTCTGCTGGCGTCTGATTCCTGGCAAGGTTACCTTTGGATCTTCGGATGCCTGGGTGTCCATCTCGGAGTCTGAGTCCACTTCTTGCATCTCGGTGTCGGGTCCCCCAGAGGTGGCACCTCCAGGTCCCCATATACCGGGGCGATGTGGCCAAAAATGCAAAACCATTTGAGTGAAAACATTTGTCCACATCTCAGTTTGAAGTAATTGGACCCTAATCCTGAGGCTGTGTCTCCTGTCCACTAGGTTCCTCCTCCAGAGGAAACAACCTCTCAGTATTCACCCTGTCAAGCCTCTTCAGAATCTTGTAACATTCAATTAAATAATGTCTCAATCTTCTAAACTCTTGAAAAAAAAGCCCAATTCACTTAATCTTTTATCATGGAACAACCCTGTCATCCTAGGATCAATCTAGTGAACCTTTGCTGCACAAACTCCACTGGAAGTACGTCTTTGCTTAAATATGGAGTCTAAAAATACTCTGATTTTCTATTCTTAATACCAAAGAGAATAACCTCACATGTTCCAAAATTATTCTCCATCTGCCACCTTGTTGCCCATTTACTTAACCTATATACACGTCTTTACAGCCTCTGTGTCCTTCTCATAACTTGCAATCCCACTTTTAAAAATTCACTTACGGGATGTCGATAGTTAGAGCAGCATTTATTGCCGATCCCTGGTTGCCCTTCAAAAGATGGTGGTGAATTGTCTTCCTGAACCGCTACAGTCCTCGAGGTGTAGGTACACCCACTCTGCTGTTAGGGAGGGAGTTCCAGGATTTTGCCCCAGTGACAGTGAAGGGACAGCAATATATTTCCAAGTCAGGGTGGTGAGTGACTTGGAGCGGAACCTCAAGAAGGTGGGGTTCCCTGGTATCTGCTGATCTTGTCCTTCTAGATGGTAGTGGTCGTGGGTTTGGAAGGTGCTATCTAAGGAACTTTGGTGAGTTACTGCAGTGCATCTTGTAGATAGTACGCAAAGCTGCTGCTGTTCGTCAGTGGCGGAGGGTTTGAATGTTTGTGGAAGGAGGAGCAATCAAGCGAACTGCTTTGTCTTGAATGGTGTCCAGCTTCTTGAGTGTCATTCAGTAGGGTGAATTCCATTACACTCCTCACTTGTGCCTTGTAGATGGTGGAAAAGTTTTTGGGGGGCCAGGAGGTAAGTTACTCGCCATAGGATTCCGAGTTGTTGACCTGGCTTGGTAGCCACAGTATTAAAATGGCTAGTCCAGTTCAGTTTTCAGTCAATAGTAACCCCCAGAATGTTGATTGTGGGGGTTTCAACGATGGTAATGCCATTGAATGTCAAGAGGTGATGGTTAGATTCTCTCTTGTAGGAGTTGGTCATTGTCTGGCACTTGTGTGGCGTGAAAGTAACTTGCCACTTGTCAGCTAAAGCCTGGATATTGACCAGGTCTTGCTGCACTTTGATATGGACTGCTTCAGTATCTGAGGAGTCGTGAATGATGCTGCAGATTGGACAGTCATCCGCAAACATCCCCACTTCTGACCTTATGATGGAAGGAAGGTCATTGATAAAGCACTTGAAGATGGTTGGGCCTAGGACACAACCCTGAGGAACTCCTGCAGTGATGTCCTGGAGCTGAGATGATTGACGTTCAATCAGCACAACTATTTTCCGCTGTGTATGATTCCTACCAGTGGAGAGTTTTCCCCCTGATTTTCATTCACTCCAGTTTAGCGAGGGCTCCTTGATGCCATACTCGGACAAGTGCGACTTTATGTCAAGGGCAGTCACTCTCATCTCGCTTCTGGCATTCAGCTCTTCTGTCCATGTTTGAACCAAGGCTGTAATGAGGTCAGGAGCTGAGTGACCCTGGCGGAACCCAAACTGAGAATCCGTGAGCAGGTTATTGCTGAGGAAGTGCTGCCTGATAGCATTGTTGATGACTCCTTCCATCACTTTGCTGATAATGGAGACTGATAGGAGTGTACTTGGCTGGGTTGCATTTGTCCTGTTTCTAGTGTACAGGACACACCTGGTAATTTTCCACATTGCCAGGTAGATGCCTGTGTTTTAGTTGTACTGGAACAGCTTGGCTAAGGGTGCAGCCAGTTCTGGAGCACGTCTTCAAGACTATTGCCGCAATATTGTCAAGGCCCATAGTCTTTGCAGTATCCAGTGCCTTCAGCTGTTTCTTGATATCAGGTGGAGTGAATTGTATTGGCTGAAGACTGACATCTGTGATGCTGGCGACCTCCGGAGGAGACCGAGACAGATCTCTTGGCACTTCTGGTTGAAGATTGTTGCGAATGCCTCAGCGTTGTCTTTTGTACATATGTACTGGGCTCCTCCATCATTGAGGATGGGGATATTTGTGGAGTCTCCTCCTCCAGTGAGTTATTTAATTGTCAACCCCATTCATGGCTGGATGTGGCAGGACTGCAGAGCTTAGATCTGATGTGTTTGTTGTGGAATTGCTTAGCTAGTCTATTACTTGCGGCTTATGCTGTTTAACACAACAGTATCCCTGTGTTGTGGCTTCACCAAGTCGACACTTAATTTTCAGTATGCCTGATGTGCTTCTGGTATGCTCTCCTGCACTCTTTATTGAACAAGAGTTGATCCCTTGGCTTTGGTGGTAATGGTAGAGTGGGGGAATATGTTGGGCCATGAGGTTGCAGATTGTGGTTGAATACAATTCTGCTGCTGCTGATGGTCCACAGCGTTTCATGCATAACCAGTCTTGAATTGCTAGATCTGTTCGAAGCCTATCCCATTTAGCACAGTGGTAACACAATGATGGAGGGTATCCCCAATATGAAGACGGGACTTTGTCTCCATATGGACTGTGCGGTGGTCACTTCTTCTGATACTGTCATGGACAGATGCATCTGCAGCAGGCAGATTGGTGAGGATGTATGTTTTCCCTCTTGCTGGTTCCCTCACCATCTGCTGCAGTCCCAGTCTAGCAGCTATGTCCTTTACGACCCAGCCAGTGCGGTCTGTAATGGTGCTACTGAGCCACTCTTAGTGACGGACATTGAAGTCCCCACCCAGAGTGTATTCTGTGCCCTTGCCACCCTCAGTGCTTCCTCTAAGTGGTGTTCAACATGGAGGAGCACTGATTCATCAGCTGATGGTGGCTGGTTTCCTTGCCCATGAGACTTCCTGGGATCCATAATATATGTTGAGGACTCCCAGCGCAACTCCTTCCTGACTGTATACCATTGTGCCGCCACCTCTTCTGGGCTTGTCCTGCCAGTGAGATAGGATATACCCAGGAATGGTGATAGTCATGTTTGGAACATTGTCTGTAAGACATGATTATATCAGGCTGTTGCTGAATTAGTCTATGAGGCAGCTCTCCCAACTTTGGCAGAAGCCCCCAGATGTTCATAAGAAGGACTTAGCAGGGTCGACAGGTTTGCCGTTGTCATTTCCGGTGCCTGGTTCAATGCCGTGTGGTCCGTCCACTTTCATTCCTTTTTCGTAGCGGTTGAATAAAACTGAGTGGTTTGCTGGGCCATTTAAGAGTCAACACAGTCACATGTAGGCCAGACAAGTAAGGATCATAGAATTTACAGTGCAGAAGGAGGCCATCCGGCCCATCAAGTCTGCACCGGCTCTTGGAAAGATCACCCTACCCAAGGTCAACACATCCACCCTATCCTCATAACCCAGTAACCCCACTCAACACTAAGGGCAATTTTGGACACTAAGGGCAATTTATCATGGCCAATCCACCTAACCTGCACATCTTTGGACTGTGGGAGGAAACCGGAGCACCCGGAGAAAACCCACGCACACAAGGAGGATGTGCAGACTCCGCACAGACAGTGACCCAAGCCGGAATCGAACCTGGGACCCTGGAGCTGTGAAGCAATTGTGCTATCCACAATGCTACCATGCTGCCCGGATGGCAGATTTCCTTTCCTTAAGGATATTAGTGAACCAGATGGGTTTTTATGATAATCGACAATGGTTTCATGGTCATCATTCGACTTTTGATTTTGGATATTTCATTGAGGTTAAATTCCATGACCTGCCGTGACCTGCCATGATGGGATTCCAACCCGGGTTCCCTAACGATTATCCTGGGTCTCTGTATTACTAGTCCAGCGACAATACACTATGCCACTGCCTCCCCTAGCTTTGTATCATCAGCAAACCTAGGTACATTACTATAATAAAAGCAAATTACTGGGGATGCAGGAATCTGAAATAAAATAGAATAGGTGCATTACTCTCTGTTGCTTCATTTAAGTCAATAATATAGTTTATGGTTAGCACAGGGACTATGGCGCTGAAGACCCAAGTTCGAATACCAGCCCTGGATCACTGTCCATGTGGAGTTTGCACATTCTCCCCGTGTCTCAATTTCACCCCCCACAACCCAAAGATGTGCTGGTTAGGTGGATTGGCCACGCTAAATTGTCCCATAATTGGAAAAGAAAAATAATTGGGTACTCTAAATTTATAAAAAAAGAATTAAAAAATATAGATTATAAATAGATAAAGAGGGGATTTTCTGCCCCCATTTTTGGTGGCTGGGAATGGCAGAGGGTGCCGAGAATGTTTATTTTACTGTAAAAGCAGGCAACAAGAAAGGCACAAAACAGGACAAAATTGCAACTAACTATAATAATGGCTATTTGAATTAACCCTGTTTCAAATCTATCTCCTTTCCTAAACTCCAAGAATGTCCCATTTCCAAAAACGACATTCCATAAGGTTTGACTCTCTGAGCCAAATCCAGAAAATAATTGCCACACATGATTTGTATATTTACTTTGGGCAAGTCTACTTCTGGTTCAGCGGAGAATGTTTGATATTTTCAAACAAGCAGCTTCTTAACCTGGAAGTTTGTTTTCAGGGGAGCTTCTGTTTCCAACTGGACGTGGCTATGTTCTTAGTTGTTCATCAGCTTTGCTTCTCTCTCAAATACAGATCCTTTTTGTTCTTACTATCTAAACAACTCAACTTAGAAAGTCAGGCTTTTAGCATGTAGGTGCAAAGTGCATTCTTACATCTCTATTTTGAACTTTTACTTTCTGTAGATTTAACACCTACAATTCTTTTTAAAAATAAATTTAGAGTACCCAATTCATTTTTTCCAATCGAGGGGTAATTTAGCGAGGACAATCCACCTACCCTACCACATCTTTGGGTTGTGGGGACAAAACCCACGCAAACATGGGGAGAATGTGCAAACTCCACACGGACAGTGACCCAGAGCCGGGATCGAACCTGGGACCTCGGCGCCATGAGGCAGCTGTGCTAACAACTGCACCACTGTGCTGTCCAAAACATCTACAATTCTATGCTTTATTGTTCTTTACTTCAATTAAACTAATTCACATATTGAAAACCCTCAGAGCAGCTGAGGCCTTATCAATGCACTTTTATCCAAATATTAATTTTATCCAATTATATCCAAGCTTCTTTAAGCTTCTTTGAGATTTCACCAGTCACAATACCCACACGGTGTACAGTATATTCTTAAATATGTTTTTTCCTTTTGATCTTATCCTCTATTGTTTCCTGCAATCCTTTAGAAGCTCTGCTTCCCAGAATTAATAAACCATTTTTTAACTTGATGACTACTCAATTCAAAAAGTAAACTTGTACTATTTTGCCTCATCTATTTACAATTTTCACTTGCATATGTTCCCTTTCGAAGTGCAACAGCAAACTTCTTTTCTTTACCCTATGTAATTTTTTACCCCCATTCACTTGGTTCCCTCAATTCATCATGATATCAAACCATATGCCTTCAAACATTTCTTATTGATTTTTGACCTTTGCCATCTTTCTGCTTCTAATTCAATTAAAACAGTCACACCCCACATGCTTGTTTTCTAGTAAGTAACAATATGACTGTGATATTGGAAACAAAAACTAATTTTCCTGCCATAATAGATTCTAGCACTTCCCTGATGAATATTGTCAGGCTAACTGGCTTGCAGCTCCATATTATTTCCTTGAATAGTGGTGCTACATCTGCTACATTCCAATCTCCTGGGACTGATCCAGAATCTACAAAATTTTGGAAAATGATAACCAGAGCATTATCCGTCTCTTCAGCTATCTAGGATTTAGTCCTTCAAGTCCTGGTGATTTGTCAGATTCTAGTCCCGTAAGGCCCTCCAAAGGACCGACTTTAGCTATTGAATAGACTTTGTTTCAGTCTATGATTCGTGTTTGTGATTGGTGTATGTTGCTTTCAAATTTAATATGAAATTCAATTGTATTATGATCATTATTTCCCAGTGTATCTTTCATTATGAGATTACTAATTAACCATGCTTCATTGCACAATATTAGATCAGAAAAAGCTTCATCTTAGTTGGTACTTGAACTTGTTGTTTTAAATGCATTCCACAAACTCATCTTCCAGATCACCTTTGTCAGTTTGATGGTCCAGTGATTTGAAGATTAAAGTCGCTCACAATTATCACATTGCTTTTCTTACAAGCTTCAAGAATTTCTTGTTTAAAGGTCTGTTTAACTGTACAACTACTGTTAAGGGGTCTATAGTTTCCCCTACTCACATTATAAAGCACCTTGTAGGTAATATTTGATTTGTGGTGAGGTTCAATCTCAGCCTTGGTTTCTGTTTGAAGGAATGGCATGAAGTGCAATTTGTATCAACATTGCTCTGATGTTGGAAGCTGGACAAATTGTTTCGATATTGGCAAATGATGTCTACAGCATGGTGCTATCTACGAGATTCACTGCAGAAAGGCTCCTTCAACAGCATCTCGCAAACCCACAACCTCTAGCACCGAGAATGACAAGGGCAGTAAGTGCACAAAAACATCACCATCTTCAATTGGTTCTTTCATTCACACACAAGCACACAATCACAACATGGGCATCTGCTGCCATTCTATCACTGTCACTGAGTCTCCCTCCCTAATACTATGTAGGTGTGCGAATTGCAGCGGCTCAAGAAGTCGGCTCACCATTGCCTTCTCAAGGAAAATTAGGAATGGGCAATAAGTGCTAGCCTTGCTTGTGGTACTCATATCCGTGGCATGAATTTTAAAGATGGTACGGTGTGCATTGTAGTTTTGTGTGGATGAATAGAATTTATCATCTTTAGACAATGTGAAGTGGGGTGAGAGTAAGGAGTGAGTGACAGGGATGGTGTTTCTATTCTTGAGAAAATGGCAGATGAACAACAATGGTATTGCATCCAAAATAAGGCGTGCCTCTTTGAGGCTCTATTTAAGCCTGTCTCTTCCAAACACCTGCTTGTGATTTCCAAGGATTCCCTCCTTATCTCTGTAATCTCCAGCCCTCCAACCCTTCGAGATGTCTTTTCTCTTTCAATCCCCTGATTATATTTGCTCCATTATTTCTGGCCGTGCCTTCCAATGCGGAGACCCTTAGCTCTGACATTTTCACCCAAAACTTATTTTCCTCTCAACCCATCTCCTTCTCCTTTAAGATGCTCCTTAAAACCTCACCTCTGAAAGTCGCTCATCGCGCATTATCGCCGTATGTGTCTCAGTGTCAAATGTTTTTTGATAATCACTCCTGTGAAGTGCCTCGAGATGGTTTACTTTATTAAAGGTGCTCCAGAAATGTAACTTGTTACTTTTGTTGAAACCTGCCAAAGGCAAGGAGACTGAACTGAATATGCTTCCCCCACATCCCGCACCTTTACAAAGTTGTTTCCAGTTTCCACAAACACAGCAGTGAAATGCAAGAAATCCATTGCAAACGTCCCTGAGTAATTGATCAACTGAAATGAGGCCATTGGTTTATTCTACACACTTAGCATGATATTTATAGCAAACATTTATAACCTCGTGCAGTTACCTTTATTAAGGTGATGTATGTTAATACAACCTCAGCGGGCCATTTGCCACACACACTGTGCCCTGTAGAAATCTCATTACATTGGGTGCAGGGGCCATTGACTGCAAATATCTCGCTAACTCAACTCCCAGATGATGTGTGATGGAACAGTGTTGTTGATGTTTCTGATTGATATTCACAACCTATTTATATGTGCACATATATTGCTAATATACTTATAAAACCGGAGAGTTGATATCCATCTTGACAGCTGTTAGTGAGTTTTTATTCTCCCAGTTAAACAATTATTTTACCAGTAACTCTGCATTTTTACATTTTCCACAAGCAGAAATCTGCTATTGGTGCATTTAGCTACATGATCCAATCAAAGTTACAATCATGCAAATGAATGATGTTAACATTCAAGAACATTAAATCACTTGACCTTTACAGATGAGTTGAGTTCTACTGCTGATGATAATGAACTTCAGAAAATGTCAGGTGGAAATCAAACGTTCAAACCACTTTCTGGAGAAACTAACCTAATTTCAACTTTAACCTTAGCTCTGAATCGAAACGTAACACTGACCCTAAACTTAACCCTGGCCCTAAGCTCTAATATAAGGTAACCCTAAAACAACCCTTAATTGTAACTCTAATGACCCTCCTGCCCTGAAACCCTAAGCAACCCTGAATCTAGCATTTACCCAACCCTAGCCCGAACCCTAATCTTAGGACTGATGGTCGCCATAACAGGGGCAGCAGGGTAGCATGGTGGTTAGCATAAATGCTTCACAGCTCCAGGGTCCCAGGTTCGATTCCCGGCTGGGTCACTGTCTGTGTGGAGTCTGCACGTCCTCCCCCTGTTTGCGTGGGTTTCCTCCGGATGCTCCGGTTTCCTCCCACAGTCCAAAGATGTGCGGGTGAGGTGGATTGGCCATGCTAAATTGCCCATAGTGTCCTAATAAAAAGTAAGGTTAAGGGGGGGTTGTTGGGTTACGGGTATAGGGTGGATACGTGGGTTTGAGTAGGGTGATCATGGCTCGGCACAACATTGAGGGCCGAAGGGCCTGTTCTGTGCTGTACTGTTCTATGTTCTATGTTCTATAACTCGAAGCTGAATGTGGTAATCTTAACCTTGAACCTAACTCTAACTCCAACACTAAATCTAATTTTAACTCTATCCTTAACCCTATTTTCCTGCCTGTGCTCCATAACCCTTGCTCTTTTAACAAAATCTACCAATCCCAATCTTGAGAGGTCCAGTTGTTTAGGCAGAGAGAGTTTAAGATTTCCACTAGTCTTTGTGTGATGAAATGTATTCTGAGTCCGCCCCTGAATGGTCCATGCTCTAATTAATAGAAAGGCAGTCAATTATTGTTCGACAGCACCAGTTAAAGTTTAACATCTCATTCTCCATTTAGAATAGTTTAATACATAACTGCAAATGTGCTTTGCTAAAATAATTAACCTTATAAGAAATGGATTGTCGTCAGGAAAGAAATGACCACTAACAGTCACACAAACAGGTTAAAGTCCAACAAGTTTGTTTCAAACACGAGCTTTCGGAGCACGGCTCCTTCTTCAGGTGAAGAAGGAGCCGTGCTCCGAAAGCTCGTGTTTGAAACAAACTTGTTGGACTTTAACCTGGTGTTGTAAGACTTCTTGCTGTGCTCACCCCAGTCCAACGCCGGCATCTCCACGTCACACAAACAGTTGCTTCCCTTAAAGCTGAAAAATATTAGGCCAGTGTATTTAATTCAAATGGATTGTGAAAGCCGGAAGTGGAAAACTGCAATTGAAAAAATAACCATTTCTCTGATTTAACACATTCAATGTAACCCCTGCAAACTAAATTTTTGTTTGGTATTCAACTTAGTAAATCTAACATTTTAAGTTATTCTCTCTCCCTGTGTGTCTCACTCCCACAACCCAAAGATGTGCAGGTTAGGTGGATTGGCCACGCTAAATTGCCCCTTAATTGGAAAAAAAGAATTGGGTACTCTAAATTTAAAAAAACAATTTAAGTTATTCTTGGTTAAAAAGCCAAACCACCACTCTGGTCAAACCGTGCTAAAAAGGTCGAATACACAAAGTCAATTAAAAGTGTATTGAAACATCGGGTGTGAAATTCAACAATGTGGCAGTGCTAGAATGTCATATCTGGACAGGCCTAATAGGCTGATATGACACCAGGGCGGGATTCTCCCCTACCCGGCAGGGCGGGGGGTCCCGGCAAAGGGGAGTGGCGCCAACCACTCCGACAGCTAGGCCCGCGCCGGAGCGGTTGGCACCACACCGACTGGCACCAAAACCGGCACCAGCGGCCTTTGACGCCCGCCACCCAGCGCCGGGGCTGGCCGAAAGGCCTTCGACGTCACCACCGGCGCATGCGCGCTGGAGGATTCTCTTCCGCCTCCCCCATGGTGTAGGCAGTGACGGCGGCGGAAGAAAAAGAGTGCCCCCACAGCACTGGCCCGCCCACCGATCGTGGGCCCCAATCGCAGGCCTGGCCACCGTGGGGGTACACCCCGGGGTCCGATCGCCCCGCGCCCCCCCTCCCCAGGGGCCCGCTCATGCCGCCGATCCCGCCGGCACCAGAGGTGGTTCAAACCTCGGTGGCGGGAGAGGCCTCCCAGCGGCGGGACTTCAGCCCATCCTGGGCCGGAGAATCGCCGCAGGGGGCTCACCGATCGGCATGGGGTGATTCCCACCCCCGTCAATTCCCGAGTGGTGGAGAATTTCTGCCACAGCGGGGGCGGGATTTTCGGCGGCCCCGGGCAATTCTCCGACCCTACGGGGGGTCGGAGAATTTCACCCCGGAATTCTAAACGTGAATATCGCGGCTCCTGACAGTGTTTGTGTTGTCCACTTCTTGTATAATTAGTACGAACCAGTAAGATGGGCCCTGCCAATCCCAACCACAGGTATGTTTAATGGGCGGAACGGTAGCACAGTGGTTAGTGCAGTTGCCTTATAGCTCCAGGGTCCCAGGTTTAATGCCCAGCTTGGGTCACTGTCTGTGCGGAGTCTGCATGTTCTCCCCGTGTCTGTGTGGGTTTCTTCCGGGTGCTCCGGTTTCCTCCCACAGTCCAAAGATGTGCAGGTTAGGTGGATTGGCCATGCTAAATTGCCCTTTGTGTCCAAAACGTTTAGATGCGGTTACTGGGTTACGGGGATAGCATGGTGGGCATAGATAGGGTGATCTTTCCATGGGCCTGTGCAGACTCGATGGGCTGAATGGCCTTCTTCTGTAAATCCGATGATCTAAGTGATCTTCTGCTTTTGCTAGGGTGTTGTCCCATTCTCACGAGGATGGCAGAGAGACAGTGGTTACAGTTTGTTTAGTTGCTGTGGCAACCCAGAATCTCTGGAGCTTTGGTTAGTGATGTTCGAGGCTCCAACTTTCTCCCCATTATGTGGTGCATTTCCTCATGCCCATGCGCACCATTAATGCCTCCAGTGTCACATCCATCACGGTGGATCTTCCGTCAGCCCCGGAAGTTCATTTTTCAAGAATTTCTATTGCAGCGATATTTTGGTGCAGCTTCCCTTTAACAGTCAGCCCAACTTTTCAGGAAAAGATTAGTTGCCCGTGCGTATCATGGAACTTCCTGCCTTGTGCAGAGCTCACCAGCAGCATTGAGGATGGGAGGGCATGGTCGGCGCGGGCACCAAAATCATTCAGATGAGGTGAGGAGACAAAGTTAGTGTCTCATTCTCCACGAATGGGTGCAGGCAAGTTATGAATTGTCGTTCCCACATCTAAAAATCGGGGAAGATGTAAATCTAGCCCATAGAAAGATCATCGAATTTGCATTTCTCTATCACCTTGCACAACGTCAGAAGATCCCAAAATACCTTACAGCCTGTGAAGTACCTTTTGAATTGCAGCCACTATTGTGTTGTAGGAAACTGGGCAGTCAAGTAGTGCAAAGTAAACTCCCATGAACAGCAATGTTATAAATGAGCAGATGATGGATTTTGTATTCAGACATTTTGGTTGAAGGATGTATCTTGGTCCAGACATTGGGGAAAACTTCACCCTTCTTCAAAATAATGGCCCTGGGGTCATTAATGTCCACCTGAGAAGGCAGATGAGGTCTCCCTATAATGCCCCATCTAAAAAATAGCACCTGACAGTGCAGAAATCCCTCAGTATTCTGTTGACTTACACCATTAGCTTTCATATCTTCAGCTGCCTTGGTCTCACGATCTATAATTCCATTCCTAAATCTCTCCCCACTTTTCACACTCCCTTCACTTTGAAAACTTTGTTTAATACTCACCTCTTCAACCCAAGGTTTTCTCAACGCTTCTCATTTATTTTTTCTGACACTTCCCTCTTGGCACTTTGGAACAATTCTCCATGAGAGCCGTTACCTGTAATTCCACCCATGTGGGAACTCCAGGATGCTTTGTGTTGCAAGATAGAAAACCAAAGTGAATATAGTAAGTGCAGGAGAATTTAGAAGGGCAAAGAGGGTAGTATCTCAATAGAACAGCTAATAAAACATGGAACAGAAAGTTTATCATAAGAACACAAGTGAGAAAGAGAGCAGTCAAAGGAAGGGTGGAAACAATTTGAAAAAGAAGACTGGCATTTATATCGCGCCATTCGCTAACATGGGACATTGTAAAGCATTTTACAGGCAATTAAGTACTTTTGTTGAAACATGATTGCTGTTATAATGTAGGAGTTTTGGAAAAGCAAGCTCCCACAATATCAGTTTGCAACGTAATTTGGCTGATCTCCTGAGTCATGGCTGAATCGGCGATTGTGTTCCACCTTCACTGTTGCTGGTGTTCCTGTTTGTTCCGTATTCACTGCTGCGGAGGCTCCTCTGATCACTGTCTCTGTTGGGTGGTCTGTGCCCTCTTCAAGTGCTTTGGGATTACATACCAGCTGTTCTGCTGGACTCAACAAGAAAGGACGTTGCACTTTCAATAGCACTCTTCGGTTTCTTCGCAAGACTGAACCATCCTCAGTAAGAACCAGAAACGAATGAGGACCTACCTGTTGCAAAACCTTTGCAAGTCTTGACCATCCATCTCCATTAGCATCCTCAAGTCTTTCCGTATCATCTGATTACAGTGGCTGGAGCTTCCTTGTGGATCTATTGTAGAACCCTTTCTGCCTCCTCATTTGAAAAATCAGTTTCTGCTCCAGTCCTCGATCCGCATGGTTGCAATGGAAGGCGGGGTCATTTGCAGCTGTCTATTCATTAGCAGCTGTGCTGGTGATAGCCCATTGACAAGTGGCACCGAACAATAGCTTAGAAGTGCCAGATTGATGTCTTCCTGGCCATCAATGGCCTTTTTTAGCAACTGATTTACAATGTGTGCACCCTTTTCTGCCTTCCTCTTTGACTGGGGATAGAGAAGTTTTGAGGTGATGTGCCTGAAATCATAGTGATGGGCAAATTCAGCCCACTCATAATTCTTGAAGCACGGACCATTGTCAGACATAACAATGCTTGGTATGCCATGCCGAGCTAAAATCGCTTTAGTATGTTGAATGACACACCAAGCATCCGGGTTCGCCAACTGTGCTACCTCCGGGTAATTCGAGAAGTCATCAATAACTAAAAGGTAGTCTTTCCCATTGAAGTGGAAAAGATCCATGTCCACCTTCTGCCATGGATTTACGATAATTTCACCCACGTGCATTGGTTCTTTGCTTTGTGGAATTTCTGAGAGTGGTCGACCATGCCTGCAATGTCTTGGGTGATGCCTGGCCAATAACTTGTAGCCCTGGCCCAAGCGCCCAGGTGTCCTTCATGGAGCTTCTTGAGCATGAATGGCCTCAGGGATTGTAGAATCACAATCCTGTGCTATCACTGTAGAAAGCCATTTGCCTCACTCAATTCTGCTCGCACATTGTAGTAACCCATACAGGAACCCTTAGGCCACCCCTCTCGGAGACATTTGATGACTTTTTGTTGGCCCATGTCCATAGATGTTTTTGCCTAAGTAGGTGCGACTTCTCATCGGAGACTGGAAGTGATGTGATTGACATGTCATTGCGCGTCCTCATTAACCAGGTGTGCTTCAGTGACAGTAAAGTGCTTGCCAGGTGTATAGATGAGGTCAAAATCGTCAGAATGAGGTCAGAAGTGCTGGAACTTCATCATCATTCTCTGGATTCTCGGAGACATTTGGCACAAATTCTTCTGCGCGATGGATACAAGTGGCCTGTGGTCAGTCTCCACCAGAAACATCAGAAGCACATACACATAAGCATGGAATTTTTCCAAACCTGTGACTAACCCAAGGCATGCTTTTTCAATTTGCACCGTTTTAGACATTGATCTGGACGCGTATGTCACCGTCAGTCAACTGTCGTCTGCACCCTGCCGCAGCAATATCTAGGTCATCCTTAGACACATCGGTCAAATTGTTTTGCCTTTTCTGCCGGGTTAAAGAACGCAAGGACTGCCGCTGTCGTCAGTGAGATACGCAATGCTTGCCATTCCTGCTCATGTTAGGGACTCCGTTGAAACACAACGTCCTTTTTTATCGAGTCTCATAGTTGGGACATTTTGGAGACTGGGTTGGGAATAAACTTGCCCACAAAGTTGACCATTCCCAGTATGGGTAAGATGCCTTTCTTGGCTGTGGGACGTTGCATCGTCAGAATGGGCTTCCATTGCCTGCCATTGACTATCAACAGAATCGTCCATCTATCCTCGATGGCCTTCACCTCTGCTACAAATGGTGATGGCTTCTGCCCGACTGGTGCCAAAATATTGCAGGGTGAGCATACTAATCTGCTGTGCAGCTAGCTCACTTGCATGGCAGATCTTGATAGCAGATCTTGATAGCATTTTCTAATGTCAGGTCCTCTTCCCTCAATAATCTCTCATGTACTTTGTAATTCGATATGCTGAACTATCTGATTGCTGATCATCCATGAGTTTAACGTACTAAAATTGCACGTTTACGTCTTCAACCCCAAGTTGGTTACAAAAGAATCAACAGATTTGCCTGTTTTTTGGATACGCATATGAAATAGATAACGTTCATATGTTTCATTTTTCTTCGGAGAGCAATGCTGATCAAAGTACTGTACTACTGCATCAAAGCTTATGCTTTGGTCTCCGCTTTCGAAGGTGAATGCATTGTATAATTCTAGTGTTTGAGGACCTGCTACCATGTGCAGCAACGCAATATGCCTCTCATCAGGCTGTGCCTGCAGGCCAGGGGCTGCAACATAGAGTCTAAATTATTGCTTGAAAACACGGCAATCTTGATCAATGTTACCCGAAACTTGAAGCTGGTGGGGTGCCTTCAAACCTTCCATCTCTAACTTCACAGTCTTTTGTTGCGTTGAGGTGCAGGTGGCTGTAGTTTGCCAGGTTAGCCTATTTCGTTCAGTCTTTTCCGTTGTTGTCTTTAAGTATTCTGCACTCTTGGTACCATGTTGTGTTCAGTGATACTAATGTTATAATGATGTAGACAGAACATCTAGTTGTTTAAGTAGAAAGATGATTTATTAACAAACACATGGAAAGATAACTAATGGACAGACGATGGCTACTTAATGAATTCAATGAATTCTCCTGGAGCTACTCTCAGTGCGACCATCTTTGTGTACAACTTACTACCAACTGGCGGGTGTATGAAGTCACGTGATAGATGTCTGATGCCACCTAATGGTCAGAGGTTGTACCGATGACTATGTGCACTTAAAAGACAACTACATACATTGATGTGTACATGCATAGCATCACACTATCTACCTCAGCCTCTTCTATCTGAATCTGTCGATCTCAGTCCATCTAATTCTACCTTTGTCAGTCTAATGGGAATTGACCCCACAACCTCCTGACTCTGAGGTTATATACATTCAAGTTGATATTGATACATCCTCAGCTTAGTGCTCACAAACTATGGTCTTGCATCCTGATTCTTGATCTCAAATAAAGGTTGGGGAAAGTCATCTTGTATGCAATTGATGAGAGTATTTAGACAGCATCTGGGAGTATGAACATTTAGTTTCTAACATGCAATTTGCTGGTTTTTTGATCTGAGTTTATCGCACGTGTGAAGTTATGTATTCCAGCAAAACGGCTTTTCCAATAATTGTTTTAAGCAGCTTAGCAAAGCAGAAATGTGCCATTTGACCCCTGAGTAAATTAATGATAGGGTAATGTTGCCAGTGCAATTTGGTGCAGAATAGAGTGAAAATTGAAAAGGAGCAGGAAGTCTCACTTCACAGAGGCAGATGTACAGCTGAAAGCAGATGAGATGCTGAGGAGTGTGGGCAACAATTCTGGAGACTAAAATAAACCAGCTTGAGGCTGTTGAGCAGCTTGGAAGGAAGGTACTGGATGATTAAATACGACCTTGTGTAAGAGTCAACAAAGTCAGATGAGATAAACATTTAACAGCTAACAGCTCAGGGAGAACATCGAAAAATAGAAAAGAAAAATGTTAGTTATCCAGCATCTTTCATTACTTCAGTTCACCCCAAAGCGCTTTAAGACAATGAAATATTTTTGAAGTGTTGTAACGGAGGAATTGTGGCAGCCAATGTTTGCACAGCAAGCTCCCACAAACAACAATGTAATAATGATCAGATTGTGTTTTTTAGTGCTACTGATTGAGGAGTAAATATTGAACAGGACCACTGGGGGGGGGGGGGGGGGGGGGGGGCAGAGGGATGGCAGGGGTGGGGCGGGAACCCATTTAACATGTTACCCAAAAGATGGCACCTCTGACAATGCAGCACCCCCTCAGTACTGCACTGGAGTCGCGGCCTTAAATGCTAATCTCAATTAGCTGGAGTAAAACTTGAACCTTCTGACTCAGAGGCAGACTGACTGAGCCACGGTTGATACATAGACGGCCAATTTCTATCCATTGTCTAACAGCTGGGAGTTAGGGCTTTGGAGCAGATAAACACACAGTTTGGCTAGATCTCAGGTTTTCAAAACCATTAGCACAGCTTTACCTTTTCCAAACTCATTATGATGCATAACACGCACCTCAAATAAGAGAGTTTTTAGTATAGTGTGATATTCTCACCTCAGCTCCAATTTATTACAGTAAGTTGGAAGATGTAATTATGCAACCAAACAGATGTAAAAGGAGAAGATTTGATTTCGCCATCAGTGTTTCCAGCAGGGAGCTGCACTCATGGGAATGAATGCATCCTAATCAGGCAGCCTGGAATGATTCATCTGTTAAAATTAAAGCACGGATCACGGGACTTTGGAATTATCCCAATCTTCCAAATGAAATACAATGGGCTGAGTGGCCTCTGTGTTTGCTGTATAATTTTATGATTTAAGAGAAGAGATTGTGATTGTGAGGGGATTTGTTATGGTAAAATTAGAAGTGTCTGCAGTGGCAGGAGGGTGACTATCAGAGGGGCACGGAATTCAGATAATTGGCAAAAGAACCTTATTGGGGAGGGGTGGCTGATGGCGGGTGGGTTAGAAACAGTGAGTTGTTTGATTTGGAGGATGGAAGAAGATTCATAGACAACCGTTTGATTTTTCCTGAACCCTTTATGCTCTGAGGTACAGCTTGAAGGAGCGGAGAAAGAGATGGAGAGGTTCAGGGAGAGAATTTCCAACTTTAGTGCCTAGGCAACTGAAGCCATGACTGACAATGGTGGAGAGTTTAATAAGGACATGGGGGACTTCCGGTTGCGGCTATGCGGAGCTAAGCCGCACGTTTGGCAGCTTCCGCTTTAATAGGACTTGTGGGCTCTTTTAAGGGCCCCAAACGGCGCTGATTCGACGATTCCCGGTGGATAAAGGGGTCTGAAGCAAAACCCCCCGGGATTTATGGTGCGGACTCCAAGTGGGGCGAGGAGAAAAACGGCAGCAGCTCCCCTGGAAAAGCGGGGGAAGGTGGACAAAATGGCGGCCGGTGGAGCCCCTGAGGAGTGGAGGCAGTGGGCGGAGGAGCAGCAGGCGGCCCTTCTGCGCTATTTTACGGAGCTGAAAGGGGAGTTGTTGGAATCCCTGAGGGTGACGGCTAGTAAGCTGCTGGAGACCCAGACAACCCAGGGTGCAGCGATACTTGAGTTGCAGCAGCAGGCCTCTGAGCGCGAGGAGGAGGTTTTGGCCCTCGTGGGGAAGGTGGAGATACACGAGGCGCTTCATAAAAAGTGGCAAGATCGGTTCGAGGAGATGGAGCTTCGGTCACGGAGGAAGAACCTACGGATCCTGGGCCTCGAGGAGGGGCTGGAGGGGTCGGACCTGCCGGCCTATGTGGCCGTGATGTTGAACTTGCTGGTGGGGGCAGGATCCTTCCATCTGCCCCTGGAGCTGGAGGGGGCCCACAGAGTGCTGGCCAGGCGGCCTAAGGCGAATGAACCCACGCGGGCGGTGCTGGTGCGGTTCCATCGGTTCAGTGACCGGGAGTGTGTTCTGCGATGGGCCAAGAAGGTGAGGAGTAGCAAGTGGGAGAATTCGGTAGTGCGTGTCTACCAGGACTGGAGTGAGGAGGTGGCCAAGCGGAGAGCCGGGTTTAACCGGGTTTAAGCGGTGCTCCACGGAAAGCAGGTGAAGTTCGGCATGTTGCCGCCTGTGCGCCTGTGGGTCACCTACAAGGACTGGCATTACTACTTTGAGTCCCCGGAGGAAGCGTGGGCCTTTGTGCAGGCTGAAAAGTTGGACTCGAACTAAAGATTGGGGGCTGTGGGAGTTTTTCTATTTCTGTATCACTGTTTATGCTGTAGCTGGTTATTCTGTTTGTTTCTGTTTTTTCTCTCGCTTTTGGATGATGTTGGTTATGGTTTTGTGTTTTAAGGGGGGTAATGGGGTTTGTGGTTGTTCTGTGTCTTTGTTTGTATGGAGTTGGTGGTTGGTTTGGGACTGCAGTTTGGGAGCTGCGTTGGTGGGGTGGGGCAGTGTGAAAGCGCGGGCTTTTCTCTGGTTTCCCGTGCTGCGGGACGAGGGGGTGGAGCTGGTGGCGAGGGGCGTGGCTATTAGACCGGTTTTCCCGCGCTGAAGCGGTGCCAAGGAGCTGATGCAGGGGAGGAGGGGGGACCTCGTATCGGGAGGGGTCGGAGTTAGAGCGGGAGCTGCCGGAGTCAGCAGAAGTCAGCTGGCCCACGGGAGTACAGTGGAGGGAGCGTCGCGGCTAGGAGGGGTCCTAGCCTGGTGGGTGGGTGGGTGGGGGGGAAAATACCGGGTTGCTGCTGGATTGGCCAGGGAGGAGTTGGTGCGGGTCGGGGGGGGTCGGGGTGAGGTTCTATCGCCATGCTCCAGGAGACCCACCTGAAGGTGGCGGACCAGGTACGTCTGGGGAAGGGGTGGGTGGGGCAGGTTTTTCACTCAGGGCTCAACTCGAAGAACCGGGGGGTGGCGATCCTGGTGGGGAAGAGGGTGGCGTTTGAGGCGTCTGAGGTTGTGGCTGATAGTGGTGGCAGATATGTGATGGTGAGCGGTAAGCTGCAGGGGGAGAGGGTGGTGTTGGTAAATGTGTACGCCCCAAATTGGGATGATGCTGGTTTCATGAGGCGTATGTTGGGCCGCATTCCTGGCCTGGAGGTGGGGGGCTTGATCATGGGGGGGGAACTTCAATACGGTGCTAGATCCCCTACTGGATCGTTCTAGTTCAAGGACAGGCAGGAGGCCGATGGCGGCCAAGGTGTTGAGGGGTTTATGGACCAGATGGGAGGAGTGGGTCCCTGGAGGTTCGGGAGGCCGAGGGCTCGGGAGTACTCTTTTTTTCTCCCATGTGCACAGGGTTTATTCCCGCATTGATTTCTTTGTTCTGAGTAGGGGCTGGTCCCGAGGGTGGAGGAGGCCAAGTATTCGGCTATTGCGATTTCGGACCATGCTCCGCATTGGGTGGATCTGGAGATGGGGGAGGTGCGGGACCAGCGCCCGCTTTGGCGTCTGGACGTGGGGTTGTTGGCTGATGAGGAGGTGTGTAGGAGGGTTCGGGGATGTATCGAGAGGTACCTCGAGATCAACGATACTGGTGAGGTCCAGGTGGGGATGGTGTGGGAGGCTCTGAAGGCAGTGATTATGGGGGAGCTGATCTCCATCCGAGCCCATAGGGAGAGGGGGGAGAGGAGGGAGAGGGAGAGACTGGTGGGGGAGCTGTTGAGTGTGGATAGGAGGTACACGGAGGCCCCAGAGGAGGGATTGCTGGGGGAGCGGCATAGCTTGCAGGCCAAGTTTGATTTATTGACCACCAGAAAGGCGGAGACACAGTGGAGGAAGGCGCATGGAGCGGTCTATGAGTATGGAGAGAAGGCGAGCAGGATGCTGGCGCATCAGCTTCGTAAGCGGGACGCGGCTAGGGAGATTGGTGGAGTGAAGGATAGGGGTGGGAATGTGGTGCGGCAGGGGGCAGAGGTCAATGAGATCTTTAGGGACTTTTATAGGGAACTGTACCGGTTGGAGCCGCCGGCGGTGGGAGGGGGAATGGAGAGTTTTTTGGACAGGCTCCGATTCCCAAGGGAGCAGGTGGAGGGACTGGGGGCGCCGATTGAGTTGGAGGAGCTGGTCAGTGGGATTGGCCACATGCAGTCGGGGAAGGCGCCGGGACCGGATGGGTTCCCGGTTGAATTTTATAAGAAATACGTGGACCTGCTGGGCCCCCTGTTGGTTAGGACCTTCAACGAGGCATGGGAGGGGGGTGTTCTGCCCCCGACAATGTTCTGGGTGCTAATTTCCCTGATCCTGAAGCGTGATAAGGACCCCTTGCAGTATGGATCATACAGGCCAATTTCACTGCTGAATGTAGACGTCAAGTTGCTGGCGAAGATCTTGGCCACTAGAATAGAGGACTGGGTGCCGGGGGTGGTACATGAAGATCAGACGGGTTTTGTGAAGGGGAGGCAGCTGAACACTAACGTGCGAAGGCTGCTAAATGTGATAATGATGCCGGCAGCAGACGGAGAGGCGGAGATTGTGGTGGCATTGGATGCGGAGAAGGCCTTTGACAGGATTGAGTGGGGGTACTTGTGGGAGGTGCTGGAGAGGTTCGGGTTTGAGGTGGGGTTTATTAAATGGGTGAGGTTGCTGTACGAGGCCCCGATGGCGAGTTTAGCGACAAATGGGAGGAGGTCCGAGTACTTCAGGCTCCACCGTGGGACGAGGCAGGGGTGTCCCCTGTCCCCCTTGCTTTTTGCGTTGGCAATTGAGCCTCTTGCCATGGCTCTCAGGGAGTTGAGGGGGTGGAGGGGTTTGGTGCGAGGTGGGGAGGAGCACCGAGTGTCGCTGTATGCGGACGACTTGCTGCTGTATGTAGCAGACCCGGTGGGGGGAATGCTGGAGGTGATGGAGATTCTTGTTGAGTTCGGAAGTGTCTCGGGTTATAAATTGAACCTGGGCAACAGTGAGCTGTTTGTCGTACACCCGGGAGATCAGGAGGAGGGGATTGGTAGGCTCCCACTAAAGAGGGCAGTGAGGAGATTTAGGTACCTGGGGGTTCAGGTGGCTAGGAGCTGGGGGACTCTGCACAAGCTCAATTTTCCTAGGTTGGTGGAGCAGATGGAGGAGAAAAAAGGTGGGACATGTTGTCGTTGGCAGGTAGAGTACAGTCCGTTAAAATGACGGTGCTCTCGAGGTTTTTGTTTTTGTTTCAGTGCCTCCCCATTTTCGTTCCAAGGGCCTTTTTTAGGAGGGTGAACAGCAGCATTCTGGGATTTGTTTGGGCGCACGGGACTCTGAGGGTAAGGAGGGTCTTTTTGGAGCGGGGCAGGGATAGAGGGGGGGCTGGCGTTGCCCAACCTCTCTGGGTACTATTGGGCGGCTAACGTCTCGATGGTACGTAAGTGGATAATGGATGGGGAGGGGGCAGCATGGAAACGGATGGAGATGGCGTCCTGTGGAGGCACGAGCCTGAAGGCACTGGTAACAACGCCGCTGACGCTCCCTCCAACGAGGTACACTACGAGCCCTGTGTGGCGGCTACCCTCAAAGTTTGGGGGCAGTGGAGGCGACACAGGGGGGAAGTGGGGGGCTCGGTGGAGGCCCCGCTGCGGGGGGAACCACCGGTTTGTCCCAGGGAACATGGATAGCGGGTTCCTGGGGTGGCACAGGGCGGGCATTAGGAAGTTGGGAGACGTGTTTACTGACGGGAAGTTCACGAGCCTTGGTGAGCTGGAGGAGAAGTTTGAGCTCCCCCGGGGAATATATTCAGGTACCTTCAGGTCAAGGCGTTTGCTAGGCGACAGGTAGGGTTCCCTTTGCTGCCTCCGCGGGGGGAAAGGGATAGGGTGCTTTTGGGGGTGTGGGTCAGGGATGGGAAGGTGTCTGACATCTACCAGGTAATGCAGGAGGTGGGGGAGGCATCGGTAGAGGAGCTGAAGGCTAAGTGGGAGGTGGAGCTGGGGGAGCAGATTGAGGAGGGGACATGGGCGGGCGCCCTGGAGAGGGGAAACTCCTTCTCTTCATGTGCGAGGCTTAGTCTCATTCAGTTCAAGGTGCTGCACCGGGCCCACATGTCCGGATCTAGGATGAGTAGGTTCTTTGGGGGCGAAGACAGGTGCGTCAGGTGTTCGGGGAGTCCAGCGAACCATGCCCATATGTTCTGGGCATGCCCAGCACTGGAGGAGTTCTGGAAGGTGGTGGCGAGGACGGTGTCGAGGGTGGTGGGGTCCAGGGTCAACCCAGGCTGGGGACACGCGATATTTGGGGTTGAGGTGGAGCCGGGAGTGCAGGAGGCGAAAGAGGCCGATGTTTTGGCTTTTGCGTCCCTAGTAGCCCGGCGGAGGATCTTGCTGCAGTGGAAAGATGCGAGACCTCCGAGCGTGGAGACCAGGATTAATGACATGGCGGGATTCATTCAGCTGGAGAGGGTCAAATTCGCCCCAAGGGGGTCGGTACAAGGGTTCTTTAGGAGGTGGCAGCCTTTCTTCGACTTTCTGGCTCAACGATAAGGTACTAGGTCAGCAGCAGCAGCAACCCGGGGGGAGGGGGGAAAAGCGGGGGGCGGGGGGGGGGAGGGGGAGGTGGGGGGGGGGGGGTTAGGGGGATAGTGTTTAAGTTCATTTGCTTATTGTTAATTTATTTTGTTGTTTATTGGGTTTGGGGGGGTGGGGGGGTTTGTTATATGCGTTGTTACGGGTGCCGGGGGGTGTTTATTATTATTGTTATTGTTATTATTGTTCTGTTGATATATATTTTTCAAAAAATTCCAATAAAAATTATTTTAAAAAAAATAAGGACATGGCGAGTCCACATTGAGAAAAATAAGAAACAAAGTTTTATTTACACAAACAATATGTGCACTACCCCGGTAGATCCCTCCGGGGTTTCTCTCTCTCTGGCTGACCTTATATATGTGAGTTAATTGAGATACCCGCTCCTCGCAGGGGAGCTAATACTCTGACAGGAGTACGGCGGAGACAAGCGTTCCCACCCCGTGGGTTCTATTGCAGAGTGATTAAAACTGGGGATATGGAAGTAGTTAGAATTGTAGGAACAGAGAGTTTTCAAGTAGAAATTATTAAATGATGCTTTGAATATTAGCTCCATGATTTACTATTCATTTGGGAAATGCCGAATCAGGGACTACCAATTTAACAAGTGGCTCCGATAGCCAAAACAGGGCCTTATTTGGATTTTACAACGAGCCCTAAGAGCATTTCAACCAAATGCCCTGAGCAGGCGTAAATGGTGAGCAGCAGGTTCCTCGTGCAAATCACTATTGCACACCATTTTGGACTCACAAACCAACCACTTTGGAATGGAGAATCAGATTTTTTGCATCTTCAAAACGAATTGTGTTGACTTTGCTGGAGAACGTCTCAATCCATCCTTAACATAATGATGGGTCAGCACAAACTTTGCAAATTTGGAAAAGTGGTTCAGTAAAACTCAGGTGTTAACTATTCAACCGATGGGCTCAGTGGAATTCACAATCATCTGAAGGAAACCCTCATTGATAATATTGCGATGGGGGTGTTATCTTATGGAGTAGAAAGGTCCATAATGACAAGATTTATTGCGTTTTCTCTTGGTTCTCAGAACCCGCAAGCATTTATATTCATTTTGGACACGATTTAATGGAAACGTGTGGAGTGAGCGGGAGCTGCCACGAGCTTCATGATGCTTGACCCAGCGAGGCTGTCGCTAGTATCAAACGTTAATTGGTCCACTTAACAAGGCCCCAAGGACTTTATGCTGCAAATGATGGTCCCGTCGGCTGATTCACTGGGACTGTGCCTGCCAACTACCCACCAACAAGGGGGAGCAGCACTTAAACCGATCCCGCAAAGCAAACCCCACACAACCCGCCGCCATGCCACTGAGTTCAGCCCTACAATTCGGGGATGCCGCCCTAGCCAGAGTGTTGGATTCAGACAAGTGCAGATGATAGGCCCTGTTCCCCCGAGGGGCACGGAGGGTAAGCCACAGGACAGACAGTGTTGCCTTGGAGGAAATGACAGTGGCCATCAGCTCGGGGAGCATCACCAGGAAGACTGGCACTGAGTGCCATAACAAGATCTCCACCGGGCCACACAGGTGGGTTGGCACTGGCCCCCAGGCACCCGCCCCGCAAGCTCCCCAAAGCCCATGCATCATGCCTGCCCAGCACCATACTGCACCCCCGGCCTATCAATGTCCAGTGTTAGACGTTTAGCTGCTGTTGTATAAAGAGTCAAAGGTTCTACTCCTATTCCACAAACACCTTTAATTTACTTCAACTCACTCTGCACAAAACTCTAACATCACATCATCTGACACTAAGGCCACCTGAATCCTCTTTACATATCAGTGTCAATTATTGGATACTTAACATAAATGAGACAACTAATTGGAATGTCTCTTAACCCATCACATAACATCCAGCAGTGCTGTCCACGCCTGGCCCTCTCTGTGTCCCCTCAGGAAAAGGTGGCCCACAAGGAGACGTGAAAGAGCCAAGACTGGTGGAGGGGTGCCGGCCATCAGAGGATCCACCCTCTACGTGAAATGGAGCCTGGTGGTTGCGGAGTGGCCGAGGACAGAATGGCCACTGACCTAGACGCTGGCGTACGGCGCAGAAGTGAGGATGCACTGGCCCCCACACAGATGACCTGTCACACATGAGTTAATGCCAAACAGAATGATCCATCCCTCCCACTGATAAAATGTCCATTATTCCGCAGGATCTCCATCCGATGGCGCCGGCCTATCTGGGGTGGACTCACCCCAGCTCCGAGGGGACCACCATATTTGCGGAGCAGCTGTTATCCCCACTCTCCACCAGCGCAGAGACACACAACCACTGCCATCTAGAAGGACAAGGGAAGCAGATACCTTGGAACCCCACCACCTGGAGGTTCTCCTGCAAGTCACTCACCATTCTGACTTGGAAATATATCAATGTTCATTCACTGTCGTTGGGGCAAAATCCTGGAACTCCCTCCCTAACAGCACAGTGTGTGTACCTATACCTCAGAGACTGTAGCGGTTCAAGAAGACAATTCACCAACACCTTCTGAATGGCAACTAGGGATGGGCAATAAGTACTGGCCTAACCAGTGACACCATATCCTGTAAATGAATTTTAAAAACCACACCTCAGTGGGTGACAGTGGTTGTCAGGCTTCCGGGGCACATTCTGGGGAGCAGCATACAGTGGTTGGTGAGGTGGAGGCAGGAAAGCACAGGTGAGACCTTATTGAGTTTCCGATCACTCTTTCTCTGGCTGACCTGTCCTCTCTTGCACCTTCCCAAGTTCTAACTTTCTCTCATATGAATGTGGGTCTGAAGAAAAGCTTTGGTCAATAAACGAGCTCATAGTCGTCCGCAAGCTCCGCGGCTTGTCTGGAAGCTCTAACTTCATGCTCCTCAATGTGAGTTCTAATCATTGCAGGCAATTCTATTTTCAATGCTCGCACCCACCTATCAAAATTACTTTGCTTAACCCTTTCGAATTCAAGGCAGGTCTGTTCAACCTGTTTCCTCACAGCTTTAACCTCCTGATTGTACGCTTCCATACTCACCCCTAATGTAGCTTTCTTCTCTGTCTCATAGTCTTCAGACCTTTCCTCTCGTAATGGCACATTGCCTTCACTAGCCCAACCCACAAGTTTAGTCTGTAAAAGTCTTGTGGCAATCTAAACTATTCAGCCATTTTCTCAAAACCACATAAAAATGTTCCAGGGGATTTCTGGTTCAATAATGCACCACAGTTGGCACATTCACAGTCAGGGTAAGTTGTAGATGGTTATTCGGAATTGTAGGGTCATTTAAGGGTTTCATGGGGATGGGTTCAGAAGGACACTGTGAAATCGGGCTCAAGAATTGGTGAGCTAATCTGTCAATGGGGCAAAGGCACATTTACTTCAATATATTCAAAGGGTTAAACAGGGATATCCTCCACCAGCAAAATGGCATTAAGCTTTGGAGGGTTAGGCTTAATGAAGCACGTTTCCCAATTGGACAGAGAATTGAAAAATCGGGATCGGCGCTGGGTGTTGGTGGACACCAATCTGAAACTGATACTCTGACCCCCCCCCACCCCCTTGCTGGCAGCGGGATCGAGGTTCATTCTCGCATGCCAGTGGGAGGATGTAAATGAATGCAAATGCATCTTAATTTTTAAAAATAAATTTAAGTGTACCCAATTTCTTTTTTCCAATTAAGAGCAATTTAGCGTGGCCAATCCACCTACCCTGCACATCTTTGGGTTGTGGGGTGAAACCCACGCAGGCATGGTGAGAATGTGCAAACTCGGCACGGACAGTGACCCAGAACCAGGATCGAGTTGGGACAACGGCGCCGTGAGGCAGCAGTGCTAACCACTGTGCTACCGTGCTGCATGCACATGGAGCAAATTGAGGACTGTGTTGATTCCCGGCCAATAAATTGCCTCCCGAGCTCTGTGTCGACATTTCTCGACCCCCAGGTGACCCTTGTGGATTTGGCCGAGCACCATAGCTCGCATGCTCTGCGGGATCACAATTCTGCCAAGCTTCATGAGGATGCCGTCTACCACCATCAGATCGTCCTTGACGTTGTAAAACTGGAGACAGTGTCCCTTCTGCCAGCCATTCGTCAGGTGCTGCATCACCCACTGGAGCAGAGGATTCTTGGCCGTTTCCTCACGAATTTGAATGACCCTCTCATCAGAGGCCGGAAAGTTGGAGGCACAGAATTGCACCTGCACGTCGATTTGACATACGATGTCAGTCTGCTCACACGGTGTGGTGATAGACCTGGAGAGGGCATCTGCAACAATGAGTTCTTTACCTGGGGTGTAGACCAGATCAAAATCGTAGCGGCGTAGCTTGAGAAGGATGCACTGTAACCTTGGTGTCATGTCATTGAATTCTTTTTGGATGATGTGGACCGTCTCAACCGTGAATTCGGGGAGGCCATATACATAGTCGTGGAACTTGTCGATTCCCGTTAGGAGGCCCAGGCATTCCTTCTCAATCTGAGCGTACCGTTGCTCAGTGGCCGTCATGGCTCTGGGGGCATACGCAACTAAGGCCCAGGAGGAGGAGTCATCCCGTTGGAGGAGCACCGCCCCAATACCGTCCTGGCTCGCGTCAGTGGATATTTTTGTCTCCTTGGCGGGGTCGAAAAACGCCAGCACCGGGGCTTTGGTGAGTTTTGCCCTCAATACACGCCATTCTTTCTGGTGAGCGGGCAGCCACTGGAATTCCGTCCACTTTCTGACGAGATGGTGTGCTGTGGTGCCATGTTGGGAATGAACTTCCCAAGGAAGTTGACCATCCCTAGAAAGTGGAGGACCGCCTTCTTGTCCTCTGGGGTCTTCATGGCGTTGATCGCCGAAACCTTGTCAGCATCCGGCTGCACGCCTTGCTGCGAGATGTGGTCACCAAGGAATTTGATTTCTGATTGACCGAATGAGCATTTGGCTCTGTTGAGTCGGAGGCCATGCTCGTAGATCCTGTGGAATGCCCGCTTGAGGTGACCGATGTGTTCTTGGGGAGTTGTGGAGCAGATTATGACATCGTCGCCGTACACTCGCACCCCCTCGATACCCTCCATCATCTGTTCCATTATGCGGTGAAATACCTCTGAGGCAGAGATGATGCCAAAGGGCATTTGGTTGTAGCAGTAGCGACCGAACAACGTATTGAATGTACACAGCTTGCGACTGGATGCGTCCAGCTGTACTTGCCAGAACCCCTTGGAGGCGTCCAGCTTCGTAAAGAATTTGGCATGAGCCATCTCGCTGGTTAACTCGTCTCGTTTTGGAATCGGGTAATGTTCCCTCATGATGTTGCAGTTTAAATCATTGGGGTCGATACAGATTCAAAGCTCCCCTGACGGCTTCTTGACGCAGACCATGGAGCTAACCCAGTCCGTGGGTTCTGTGACCTTTGATATGACGCTCTGGTCCTAGAGGTCTTGCAACTGCTGCTTGAGGCGGTCCTTGAGGGGTGGCGGCACCCGACGTGGTGCGTGAACCGCAGGGGTGGTATTTGGTTTCAGCAGGATTTTGTATCGGTATGGGAATGTGCCCATACCTTCGAACACACTATGGTATTGCGCTATGATGACATCAATTTGAGCCTGGAAGTTTTCATCAGGTGAAGCCGTCGCCTGTGAGGATAACATGGTGTGGACTCACTGAACCAGGTTCAGGAGTTTGCAGGCCCGAGCACCGAGCAGGGATGCTCTGCCAGGTCCTATGATCTCAATTTGCAGCGTCGCTTTAAGTGACCTATTGGAAACTCCGAGTTGGCATGAGCCACTGGCAGCAATGGCATTGCCATTGTAGTCAAGGAGCTGGCAGGCCGGTGGAAGAATGCTTGGTCTGGCGCGGATTGTGTCGAGATTGGATTTTGAAATGAGGTTCGCTGATGCGCCGGTGTCCAGCATGAAACGGATGCGAGCCTTGTTAACTGTGAGGACAGCACACCACTCGTTGTCTGGATCAATGCTCAGGATTGGGAGGTGTTTCACCATCTTTGAGAAAGGCAGCGCATGCTTATTAATGATGCCCACCCGGAATAGGGATTTGAGGCACTCGGCGTCAGGATCTGTTGGGCTGTCGGGGTCGGAGTCTGGCACGGCCTGCTGTATTGAACGGATGCTTCTGCGCCGTGGCTGGGATCGCTGGATGGTGGGCAGTGGAGCAGATCTGCAAAGGGCAGCGTAGTGGCCAAGCTTGCCACACTGTGAACAGCTTTGTGATTTTGCCGGACATTGCCGCTTTAAATGGGTGGAGCCACAATTCGGACACATCATGATGCCAATGTCAGCGCGTTCCGTACGCCAACGCGCATGTGCAGTGCGGTCGAATGACATACACACCTGCACTGGCTGGTCTTCGGTCTCGCCGTCCCCTCGCATGCGCTGGAGCCTGGGAAAAGCGCGCGAAATGGCCACTCTCATCAAGACTCATGCCCTGCATTTGTGCGATGGCCTGCACCCGTTCTGCCTTGTGGGGGGGTTAGCTTTGCCGTTTCTGCTGCCCTGATGTGGGAGTACCGGTTATTAGCATGTTCGTGGAGAACGGACGTTTCGATGGCGATGGTGAGGGTGAGCTGCTTGACTTTCAGGAGCTGCTGGCGAAGGGAATCGGAGTGAACCCCGAAAACGATCTGATCCCGGATCATGGAATCTGTTGAGTCATAGTTACATGACTGCGCGAGGATGCGGAGATGGGTCAAAAAGGATTGAAAAGGTTCATCCTTACCCTGAAGCCTCTGCTGGAATACGTTCTGTTCAAAGCTCTCGTTCACCTCAATGTCGCAGTGGCTGTCGAACTTCAGCAGGACTGTTTTAAATTTCGTCTTATCTTCGCCTTCAGCGAATGTAAGGGAGTTGTAGATGTGGATGGCGTGGTCCCCGGCTGTGGAGAGGAATAGTGCGATCTACCTGGTGTCCGATGCGGCCTCGACGTCGGTGGCTTCGAGATAGAATTGGAACTTCTGTTTGAAGATCTTCCAATTTGCACCGAGGTTGCCGGCGATGCGGAACTGCGGAGGAGGGCGGACGTTGCCCATGTCACCGGATGGCTGATTGCTGGTCAACGCTGATTAACTCAAGGTAGGTCCGTCAATTCTCAGCATCCAAACCTGGTACCATGATGTGTTGGGTAGGCTGGGTCTATGTGGACTGCATTTGATGCAGTGTAGCAAGAGACAGACTTCCAACACTTGATGAGATGCAACACAATTTTATTTAACATCTAACTATTTTACATGTTCTACTGTGGGTTGACACTATGCTGACTTGACTGGAGACCTGAGGCTAGCCTGACCAGACTTACTGACTACCACATGGTGTTTGCACTGGCTATGCTCACGAGCTCTGACTGTCTCAGAGGCTGGGTCCCGAGAGCACGGGAAAACTGGTGCCCTCTGGCTTTATAGTGGTTGTGTCCTGTCTGGTGATTGGCTGCTGTGATCTGTGTGCTTACTGGTCATCCTGTGTGTCAATCACTGCCTGTCTGCACTCCATTATATACATGGATGTATATTATGACACCACACACTCTCTCAGATACTCAGCCATCCCATCAGTTTCAGAGGCCCTTGTAAAGAGTTACAGGATTCGACTTACTCCTTGGATACCTGGCTTCTCACAGGTCTATTTTTCTTCAAGACTGTTTCCTGCAGCTTTCTCCCTTTAAACTTGGAGCCTTCTTCTGCTCCTCACTCTTAATTTCACTGTCTTTGTCCCTTAGCTTATCTGTCATTTTGTGACTTTTTCCTGTCCTTCCCTGGTTTTTGGAACCTTTTTCAGTATGGGACTGTCTCTGTCTGTATGCATGCCCTGCTTGTTCTGGCATGATCTGTGTAATGTTGCTTCCAACTGAACTAAAACTGCTGTTTCTCCCTGTGTCCATGGGCTCCCTGTTACAAGGCAACAGCACAATCTTTCTACTTTGTTTTAACTTCACGAAGCAACTGCACTCGTAAAGCCTCATTAAAATGTAGCTTATAATATAAACAGCTCCAGACCTTCTGTCTCCATTCTAAAATGAAACTAGCCCCAGGTTTCACTTTATTAACTCACAAATAAAGAATATTCATTAAAATTCAAGCTAAGACATATTCCACAAAATGCAAATGCAACATAAGTACAATTTCTATATCCTGACACCAACAATATGAAAATGACCAGGTAACCTGTCTTTGTGATGTTATTTGAGGATAGAATTGGCCAGGACATCAGAGATAACTGCCCAGATCTTCTTCAATCATGGGTCTAAGTGATGTTCACGCTCGCCTGAGAGGGCAGACAGGTTCTTGGTCTAACCACTCATTCAAAAAACAGCTCCTCTGACATGGCAGCATTCTCTCAGTACTGCAGTAGAGTGTCAGCCTGGATAAATGGGCAGTGAATCCACAAACTTCTGATTCAGAGACAAGAACATTATCCATTCAGCCATGGGCTGTTGGAGAAGCATCCTTCTTAAATCTACATTTAATTTGCACTTTTGCTTGCTACCTTTACACTTATATTGCAACTGGTTACGAAGCAAATATTTTATCCTTCCAGTACTTACATCTGTTCTATACTTCTCTAGATCCTGTGGACTGACCTTTTTTAAACACAATTGGAACCATAGCTATTTCCTAATCATCCGGCACTAGTCCCGTATGTAATGAGGCACAAGATAGTTCAGCCCCCACCCCCCTCCTCCCTACACTATCATTTCCTTAAGTATGCATGGGCGCATTCCATCTGGTCATGCATTCTTATGAATATTCAAATCCTTCAGCTTTGGTTAATAACAATTTCATTTATAAACGGATGCCAATGAAGTCAAGTTCCTGAAATGCCCCTGTTACAGAAGGGCTCCATTCCTGAAATGCCCATTACAAAACAACACCATTCCTAAAATGAAATCTATTGTACAAAATAATTTTCAATTGACATCTATATTATTTTTCTCTGTTGTTACCTTTGTATTATTTTTTCCAACTGCTTTATTAGTTCTTCAATATATGTCGAGCACGAACAGCCACAAAAGTAATCTCTCCTCTGGAATTATTTTCTTGTTGATCCTTTTGCCTAATTTAAAATGTTTTTCACAATTTCAATCAATCCTTCCTCATTTCCTTCAAATATTTAAATACCCAGTAAATATTCTGGTGCTTGTAGACTGGGATGATAAAGGTTCTTAGGAGGTAAGCAACATTGTGATGGTCTGCATTCTGTGGCAACTATGCTATTATATTTCTTTACAACCACAATCGTTTGATTGAAACAAACTTAGGGACATTCGCCATTGTTATGTATTGGGGCCAGAGAAAGTCCTGACGCGCTCACATGTGGGAGAACTTTAAATTTTAATGGGCAGAGATATACTCTGTGTGGGCGACTGCAACACTGACCCTGCCAATGTGGACTTGGGCTAGGTGCCCTGAAGTTACCCACGAGTTTATTTCTGTATACACAAATTGTTAGTCTCAATTATACGGCCTATGGGCGGCATGGTAGCACAATGGTTAGCACTGTTGCTTCACAGCGCAGGGTGCCAGGTTCAATTCCCGCTTGGGTCACTGTCTGTGCAGAGCCTGCAAATTCTCCCCGTGTCTCTGTGGGTTTCCTCCGGGTCCTCCGGTTTCCTCCCACAAGTCCCGAAAGACGTGCTTGTTAGGTGAATTGGACATTCTGAATTCTCCCTCAGTGTACACAAACAGGTGCCGGAATGTGGTGACTAGGGACTTTTCACGGTAATTTCATTGCACTGTTGATGTAAGCCTACTTGTAACAATAATAAAGATTATTATTATTATGAGTTGGAAGCGATTAACAGGAGAATACGTATTTACGAAAGCCTTGAGATGTATTTAAATGTAAACTCGATGAATATCCCCACAAATCTTCCTCACCCACCCCACCCCTCACCCACCCCATCCTCCACTCTCCACCACACCCCCACCCAGCCCTACCACTCTCCACCTCACTCCCCTTACCCATGCCAACACACACCACACCAATTACTTTACCATTTATTTCATTTTAAGTACTTTTTAAAATTCCTTTCAAGGTTTTTCCATATTTATCTATATTAAATTAAAGTTTGTATAAACTTACAAATTTATACTGGGGCTGGTTTAGCACAGGGCTAAATAGCTGTCTTTTAAAGCAGGCCAAGGCAGGCCAGCAGCACGGTTCAATTCCCGTACCAGCCTCCCCGAACAGCCGGAATGTGGCGACTAGGGGCTTTTCACAGTAAATTCATTTGAAGCCTACTTGTGACAATAAGCGATTTTCATTTCAAAAGGAACGGAATGTCTTTGTAAGATGAACACTTGATTAAAAATGGTTCAGAACTAAAAAAAATAGATTTATTATAATACTGCAATGGTACTGGGCATTGAGGGGTGTTCCTTCTGTTATATACAGCAAAGGTGAAATAGCCTCAGTACGTCTGCACCTCACCTGTCTCCCTTCTAGCTGCCTTTGGTGATAGCTGCATCCTTCAGCTGGGGCAGGATATTTCCAAAACTCCAGCACAAAAAGTTAATGAAGGAATTTTTATAGAGGTCGGTAGCATGTGCCTCAGCCTTTTAGACCAGTAGAATCATTGCTTAGCTGCTGCTAATTAAGCACAGAGTAGAATTGGAAATTGGAAGGATTTTCCAAATTTGATATCAATACCTGGCTTTCCCTCTATTCAGTTTCATTAGTCTGCCTCCTAGGTCAACACACACAGTGGGAGGAATTGTCTGTTTTTTTGACTAAGTGTCAACTCAGTGGAAAAAGTAGCCTTCTGCCCGTCAGCTCTACTGCTGACGTTTCCCACCATACCATTTGACACTTGGTCAAACATAATCCTGGTGGCGGGTCCCGCAATATCATTCAGAGCCCGCCCCCACCTGTAACATGGGCCTTCATTGGGCGCCCTTATCTAAACATACGAAAAATAAGAAAAAGGATCTCCCACACAGACAGAAGGAACTCTCCACCCATGGACCACCCCATCAGAAACCCCCCCTCTGCCCCCCCACCGCGGCACTGTCACATGGCAGTGCCCCTGATAATACCTGCTGGCTCTGTCCCTGAGCATGCTCCCGGCTGTGCTCAGGCAGTGTTATGGAGCAGCGCAGGGGGGAAGTGCAAGGCCAGTGGGCAGTGCTCTGGCAGTGTTATGGAGCAGTGGTGGTGGGCAGCGCTCTGGCCGTGTCAGAGGGCAGTGCCAGGGGAGATTGCCAGGGGCAGTGTCAGAGGAAGTGCCAGAGAGCAGTACCTATGCATAGCCAGGTTATAGCCCAGTCATGACTCTCCCCCCGGGGCCTGTATTTACCATTACCTAATCCCCATTTGCCAAAAGCTGTTGTAAACCCTGCTGACATAAATCACGTTGGGAGAATTATCTAATGTGGGGGTAATAGAGTGGGGAAGCCCCCTAATGATAGAACAATATATGCTAATGGTGTTCCCGACCTTTCATGGTGGAAATACCATTATGTTATTGGTGGGGACAATCGGAATGGGAAATCCCAACAGTATGAAAGATGTTTTGTGACTCCCGTTGGATTCTTCACCCTTGCCACCAATGCCGCCTACCAAAGACGGTGGCAGAAAATCCCCCGGAGAATCAAGATGGAGAGTATTGTCCAGGCCATTCATGATTAGAGGCTGAGGGACCATAAAATGCAAGTTACTGTTTGAAAACTTTACATAGGCAGTTAACATTACAAATATCGATACAAAAACTTATAATGGAAAAAATAAATTATTTGCATATATGCTGCAATTGTATAAGGTGTTGGTGAGGCCACACCTGGAGTATTGTGTTCAGTTTTGGTCTCCTTACTTGAGAAAGGACGTACTGGCACTGGAGGATATGCAGAGGAGATTCACTAGGTAATCCCAGAGCTGAAGGGGTTGGATTACGAGGAGAGGTTGAGTAGACTGGGACTGTACTCGTTGGAATTTAGAAGGATGAGGGGGGATCTTATAGAAACATATAAAATTATGAAGGGAATAGATAGGATAGATGCGGGCAGGTTGTTTCCACTGGCGGGTGAAAGCAGAACTAGGGGGCATAGCCTCAAAATAAGGGGAAGTAGATTTAGGACTGAGTTTAGGAGGAACTTCTTCACCCAAAGGGTTGTGAATCTATGGAATGCCTTGCCCAGTGAAGCAGTTGAGTCTTCTTTATTAAATGTTTTTAAGGTAAAGATAGATAGTTTTTTGAAGAATAAAGGGATTAAGGGTTATGGTGTTCGGGCGGGAAAGTGGAGCTGAGTCCACAAAAGATCAGCCATGATCTCATTGAATGGAGGAGCAGGCTCGAGGGGCCAGATGGCCTACTCCTGCTCCTAGTTCTTATGTTCTTATGTTCGTATTTCAGATTTCCCTTTGGACACCTCAGAGTCCTGTTTCCTTCGGGCTGTTAAAACATTGTATTACACAAAATATTATCATGGTGCTAAAAATGGCATTATGTTTCCAAGAAAACAAAGTCTAATTGTTAGTGAATTAATTAACAATTTGCAGTTATACTGCAACTTTAACATTGCAAAATATCCCAGATGCTTCACAAAAGTGTTATCAAATAGATGCTGACACCATGCTGAATAAGGAGATCTTAGAGCAGGTGGCTAAAAGCTTGATCAACGTGCTAGGTTTTAAGGAGTGTCCAAAGGAGAGTGAGGTTGGGAGATGGTGTAGCGTTAGGGTGTTTTTGGACTGTAAGGCTAATTGATACTGGAGAAACAGTACCACTCATATTACGATGTTGAAAGTCACAAGGGAGTAATGTCCATAGAATCCTTACAGTACAAAAGGAGGCCAAACGCCCCATCAAGTCTGCATCAGCCCTCTGAAAGAGCGCTCAACCCATTCCCACACCCCCATCTTAACGTCGCGCATTGATCATTTTCCCATCATACCTAACATGCACATCTTTGGACACAAAAAGGCATTTAGCATGGCCAATCCACCTAACCTGCACATCTTTGAATCGTGGGAGGAAAACGGAGCACCTGGAGGAAACCCACGCAGACACGGGGAGAACGTGCAAACTCTACACAGACAGTCACCCAAAGCTAGAATTGAACCCTAGTCCCTGGCACTATGAGGTGGTAGTGCTAACCACTGTGCCACCATTGGAGTGAGTCTGGTAGAAGTCAGCCTGGAGACAGCACCTACTCAGGATGCTGCATATATGTATATAGTTATGGTTAATGATAAAAACTTATTGTTCAACCATATAAGAATCTACTAGACCTCTTCGTGAGACAACATACAACCTTACAACAGAAGGGAGTTTTAAGGAAGGAATTTCACAGCCTGAGGCCCAGACAGTTAAAAGCACGGCCACCAATTGTGGAGTGATTAAAATCGGGGATATGCAAAAGGGAGTTTTGGAGGAATGCAAGCATTGCAGTTGGGCTATAAGATCCAGAGGAAGTTAGAGGAAGGTGAAGTCAAGGAGGAATTTGAAAGCAAGAATGTTTGTGGATGTGTGAATCAGACGTGATTAATTAACTGAGAATCAGGTCACTCAAAGGTCATGGAGGTTTACCAAATGTAAGGTGCTGGAAAATTTCATCAAAAGATTAAAATCCCACGGCACTAAGAAAGTGGTTTTTAATTTTTTTAACCAATCTGAAGCATTTTCTGGGTGAAATATCGAGAGAGAAATTGAATGAGGAGGATTCGGAGAACAGAGCCAATCTTTGGACATGATTTTACCTTTGGAGATATTTGATGACATTAATTTGCTGTTTTTGTGTGTTAAAATTAAATTTATACTCTTTCAGACTTTCAGACACTTATCCTCAGAAGTATTTCGCTCTTGGTTTTGACATCTATAATCAGGGACATTTTCCCATCATAACTGACAGCTCTTTGAAAGATCTATTCAATTAGCCCCATTCCCACCAATGGGCTGTGACTCCCTCAGCGCTAATTCTCGATGGTGGGCAAGAGAGCAGAAACAGTTTTCAGGCGCAGACTTTCCACTGCACTTCTGCAGGCAGATCGAGATTAATTCCAAGGAAAATTCCACTTGGCTACGAATTTTCCATTGGCCAGTATTGACCCTATTTCCTTCTGGCTGTTGTGTTGTCCTTTTGCAACTCCATCCATTCCCCTCCCCCACTCTCTGCTTCCAATTTGAATTATGGTAATAGCAATGTGTTCTCTACTTACTGAAATCCATCTGCAACAATTTTCTCCTCCGCCCTACTGGGTTGGAGCAAATCCCAGTTATTATTCCTTCTCTGCCCCCAGATGTTCATTGAAGCTGCATCGGTCCCAAATCCCAGCTGAATCGCCAATTCCTCTTCATTCTATCAATGGAGCCTCCTCCCTCTGCACCTCCCCCCCACCCCAGACGGCAACCCCCCCCCCCCTCCCCCCAGTAATTTCACACAGGGCTTCTCTGCATATTAGCTTTATTCAGCACCAATTATTCGAATAAATCTTCAGCCCCGTGTTTTATTTCTTGCACTCCAATATCACTGCCGTGATCCTTTGCACTTGATCAATTTACCTTTTCCCCCCCACTCCTTAACATCTCAGCTGCCCCATCGTGATTGCGCAGATCTATGTCCTGTTTCCTCCACTTAAAAATGTGGGTTCAGAGATTAACAGAAAAGAACAGTCCCGCTGCCGCAGTTAGATCAGAATGGGTAAGCTAGCTAGCCTTGTAGCTGGAAGTTGATAAGAGTCAAAGAATCTGTTATTGAAGAGGGACTGTTTGTTGCAATGTGTACAGAGACATACTTATTCATCTTGCAACATCTAAGCTGCTTGCACACAAGTTTACATTTTGCCTTGCAGTACAGAATGACGGGAGTGATACCAAGAGTTAACATGAGGACAGGTTGCATAGACTGGGCTGGTATTTCCTCAAGCGCAGAAGATTAAGAGTCATCCTGTCTGAGGTGAGTGAAGGGGCTGACAGGAGTTTGAGCAGCAGCTGGAGTTGCTGCAGTCCACCCACAATGCTGAAAGCTGCAAGGAAAGCACAATTCAGCATGTGGTCATCCAGTGGCTGAAGACTGTGCGGGCAGAGTGGGAACGGGTGACTTCCAAACAGAATAGGAGGACTGGACAGGTCGTGCAGGAGTCCCCAGCTGCAACTCACCCTCCACCCGGCCTGAATACTGATGGAAGTGCATCTAGGGAGTGTTTGTTTTGTTGTGTGGTCGGGGTCTAGACGTGTGTTTTGGAGATTGCCCAATCTCGCAAAGTATGCTGCTCGAATCTGTAGTTTCCCCAAACCATTATTCTTTGTTTACAGATTTTGGACCTCTGCAGGCAGGTGAGAGCTTCTCCTCCTTCCAGATCACTCATACTTCTCTGTCATGTGATCTGACTTCATTATTACACCAGCATAATGTATGCTTCTGATGTTAACCCTTTAATCTAATGAGTGCAGCCACAGTCAAATCCACAGTTTCAAGGCTGGTTGAGCCAAATAATGGGCAAGAGGAAGACGCAGAAAGAAATAGTGTTGGGGGTTCAATAGTTCGGGGAAAAGACAGGTGTTCCTGCTACTGCAGACCTGAATCCAGAATGGTCAGTTATCTCCCTCAGGGCAACAGTGTCAAGCATGTCAGCAAGGAGCTGCAGAGTTCTCTGAAGTTGAGAGGGTGAACAGCCAATTGGGTACTGACAATATAAGTAGAAAGAGGCATGTGCTCTTGCAGGTAGTGGTTAGGGAGATAGGAAAAAGCAGGATCTCAAAGATACTGATCTCTGGATTACAGTGCTAGGTACTAGTGAGTAAAGAAATAGGAGTTTAGAGCTGATGACTGCATGAATAGTCAGATAGATCAGGAGGGAGAGGTTTAGATCGCTGGGACAATAGGACCATTTTTGGGAAGCTGGGACCTGGCTAGGCCAGATGGGTTGCATCTAACAGGTACAGGACTAAGTCTTCATGGAGTAACAAGGTGCACAAAGAATTGGGAAGAACTGATAGAACTAGAGGAAGAAATAGTTATTAGTTAGAATCAGACAGACACATTAATTCGGGGAAACCAGCACAGATTTGTTCAAGACAATGAAGAAGAAGAGTCTGGAGAAGAGTCATACAAACTCAAAACATTACCTTGGTTTCTCTTTCCACTGATGCTGCCAAACCCCTTGAGGTTATCCAGCAGTTCTGAGTTTGACGCTCTCGAGCTTCACGCCCGTGCACCAGCAGGAGGATGCAAATGAATGCAAATAGATCTTACTGACCCATTGGCATCCATTTAGCTGGCCCAGCACCGTAATCTCTAGCCCTCCACGATTCTCCGGTTCCCAGGGTTGGGAATCATGTGGGCGGGGATTACTACAGGCCTCACCAAATGTGAGCCTGGCGTGGTGGACCCCAATGTTTACAAACATCAACCACATCAAAGAGAAGTAAGTGTATTGCAAACACACGCTTAAGTGCTCGGAATACACTTGGTAAGAACGCACTTACCTCTCTTTAATGTGGTTGATGTTTGTAAACATTTGGGTTTCAGCACTTGGATTCAATCACCCATGGGAAGGGAAATGAATGACTCAAGGCTGCAGCTGTTTAGTGGAAGTGCAAGACAGTCCACTATTAGAAAGGAAATTAGCAACTAATGGATTTGAGGTGTTGCTACACAGGTCAAAGCAGTTCTCCTTCCAGGAATGAACACGTGGAGCTTCCAAGTTAGTGTTACAGCTGTAATGTTTTACATTGCACCTGCCTAGACTGCCCAGGCAGGGGTCTATTTTCTGGGGTGGTGGGGGGGGGGGGGGTGTCTGGGGGAGGGTTATTTTAGTCAGGGGTCCGTGCGGGGGGTTCCTTTAGTTAGGGAGTCTCTTGGGGGGGGGGGTCCTTTAGTTCGGGGGCCTCTGTGGGGGTTCCCTTCAGTTAGGGTGCCTTTGGGTGTCTTCTTATTTATGGGGCCGTGGGGAAACCTCCCTATTCGTGGGGTTCCTGGGGGGTTCTGATTACGGAGGTCCCTAACGTCCGGTACCTGTGGGAAGGGGAGCACCCAGACAATCCGGGGATTGCGGGGGGCTGCTTTGCAGTGTGGTGGGAGGACGTTGGCTGGCCACGGGCCTTTGTTATCGGGTCGCGTGCTTGAAATTACTGTCTGATAGCAAGATTCCCTTGGGAATCCGCTGTATTCCTTGCCATGCATAAATTTGCATGGCCAGGGATATGGAATTGCTTGCTGATTTGCGCTCTCAGGGGGAACGTAAATCGGTTGCAATTGACTTCTGGCGGGAGAACGTGGGCCGAGTGTCTCCGTCCCACTGCGCCAGATTTCTGGTGCGGAAGGCCGTAGGGATTCTCTGTTTCACCGGCTGGTCAATGGTGTTTCCCATTGTGGAGCAGCCCCACGCTGTCGGGAAACCCCCGGGCTGCCGGCAAAATGGAGAATCCCGACAGCGGAGAATTCAGACCTTGAACTCCCAAACGAAGAATCTCGGCCATTGTGTTTAACCAATTCAATTGAGCTTTTTGACAAGGTAACAGAGAGGTTTGATGTCATTAATATGATTGATGTGTACATGGACTTTAGAAAGGTGTTAGCTAAAGTGCAACATAACGAGTGAGATTTTCCACCCTGCCCCCCCCCCCCCCCCCCCGCCCCTCCCCCCCACAGCGGGGCGTTTCGTGGTGGTGGCCCACTATTGGCCAACTTCTGGGATCTGCTGGTCTTGCCCGCTGTCAACAGGATTTCCCATTGCCTGCAACCACTGGGAAACAGGCAGCAGGGGTTCTCCAGCATGAACAGCCGGAAAATTCAGCAAAGTTGAAACCCCTGGAGTAAAAAGGATTGTGGTAGTATGGGTAAGGAACTGACTCAGTGACAGGCAACAGAACAGTGGTGAAAAGTTATTTTTAAATTCATTTACGAGACATGGCCATCGCTGGCTAGGCCAGCATTTATTGCCCATCCCTATTTTAAGAAAGTGGTAGCGAGCTGCCTTCTTGAACTGCTACAGTCCATGTGGTGTAGCTCCACCCACAGTACAGTTAGGGAGGAAGTTACAAGGTTTTGACACAACGACATTGATGGAACGCCGATATATTTCCAAGTCAGAATGGTGAGTGACTTGGAGGGGAACCTCCAGGTGGTGGTGTTCCCAAGTATCTGCTGCTCTTGTCCTTCTAGATGGTAGTGGTCATGGGTTTGAAGGTGCTGCATGAGAAAACGTGATGAGTTTCTGCAGTACATCTTAGAGATTGTACACATGGCTGCCACTGTTCTTCGGTGGTGGAGGGATTTAATGTTTGTGGAAGGGGTGCCAATCAAGCGGGCTGCTTTGTTCTGGAGGGTGTCGAGTTTTTTGAGTGTTGTTGGAGCTGCACTCATCCAGGCAAGTGGAGAGTATTCCATCATACTCCACACTTGTACCTTGTAAATGGTGGAGAGGTTTTGCGGAGTCAGGAGGTGAGTTAAACACCGCATAAATCCTAGCCTATGACCTGCTCTAGTAGCCACAGTAATTATATGGTTTATATATGGCATTGAGATGGGAGGAACATTATTGAGATAGTGTTGAGAGGGAAACAAGAGTATACATTTTGGGTTGATGATCTTTCATCAGAACATAAATACAGAACACAAGTACATCCCAATGTATCCTTACCATTCACGCACAGGGCAGTTGGTGGTACTGAATTATCAGGATCAGATTGATCTCCTGGACTATTTTGGATCATCAAATTGGGCCGGAGGGGAATCTCTCAGCTTTGTTACTTCACAGTTGGCCTGGGTTCCCAGAGGTTTCTGATCCTTCCCAAGAGAACACATGGTTTGGGGTAGGGTGGGGTGAGGGGATGGGGTGGGAGTATCTGTATGTGTTGATAAATAAAGTATCACGTATTGTGTGAAGTAGGGTTTTTATCTGTCCTTCATTGTTAGTTATGTCAGTATACTTCCTCCTCGTACTGCTGTGCTCCACATTGCCAGGGAACCATCTGCTTTTATTGAACAGCTCTTACAAATACAAATTTGCAATAACAAGTTGAGATTTTGCCATATGTGGGGGTCTGTGCTGTCTGTAGCCCATTTGTACATCAATTTCAACTGTCACAGTAAATTTCCATCATGTCGTAACAACAGAACAAATATTACAAACAGTTTCTCATGGATGGCCTCACTCACAATCCATATCTGTCCTTTGGCTTTTGAATGGATCAGAATTTACTTGTGCTGTTGACGTAGATGCAAAACTCTAAGCCTGTTTGCCTAAACCAATTTGAGTCTTACAAGCAGCTTCTCATCAGATGTACCAATCATGCTGCATTGGATTCCTGTGGCTTTATTCTGCACAGGAAGAAACATCACACGGCAGCTTAATCAGACCCTTTCATTCTCCGCTCACGCTCCGCTCCTATTTAGAACGATAGAATTACACCAGATTCCCAGTCTAGAAGCAGGCCATTTGACCCAACTGCTCTATGTTGTGTGTGCTCCACGCGAGCCTCCTCCAACCTCTACTTCCTCTCACCCTATCAGCATACCCTTCTGCTTCTTTCTTGCTCATGTGTTGATCTAGTTTTCTCTGAAATATATCCATCTTATTTGTCACATTTACTCCATGTGGCCACGATTTCCACTTTCTCACACCTCTCTGGCTAGGGTGGTCAGAATGCTGAGGGGTAGTAGGCAGCTGGAGTCAGTAAATAGAGCGCACAGGTTTCAGATAATTGGCAACAGTTCTAAGAAGGAGGTGCAGTGTGCAAGAGATGGTGATGGGGGGGGGGGGGGGGGGGGGTTGTGGAACAGAGGGAACATGAAGTTGTATAACAAGAAATCAAGGACTCCTTCTCCAGGGATCCGAGTCCAAAATCTAGGTTGACTCTTCCAGTGAACGAGTGACAGAACGTTGCACTGTTTGAGGTACCGCCTTTGAGAGTGCCATTAAACCGAGGGTCTGCACTTTCTGGTTGAAATAAATAATCTCATGATACTCTAGGAAGTGTTATGGGCCAGGGTTTAGAAAACTCCAAAGTATATCATGGAGCTCACCTGGACCTACAATTGTTTATTAATTTTGGTTAGGGGGAGCACAAGGGTGTACCTTTCAGGTGTTATTCAACAGAGGCCTTAAGTACTTTTGATCAAAAACAAAGTTTTTTCTACGAATTTAGTTAACATTTTTATGAACACACACGCAGTAAGCATTTTTATCAACCACAAACATAAATACCCCTCACAGCTACTGCAATCTATGTATATCCCTTACTAAATTCCCCCTTTAAGCTGTCCCAATTTGATAACAAGATTCCATCAACCAGAAAACTCTTTTCAAAAGTGTGGCCTAGCACACAGCACTCAAGCCCTGGTATAGGCACTTCTTGTTTCCTGTCCGAAACAACAGGTTTGAATTCCTTCTAGAAAATAGTTATCACTTTTGAGTTATAACGTAATCTGGAGGTAGCTTTTAAATTGCAGAGAGAGAGAGACTCCAGGATCATTGTCTGTCTGAATACAGCAGCCAAATGTGAAAACAAAAGCAAAAAAACTTAGTGCCATAAAAACAGCCCAACCTAAAACTAAAGTAAAACCTAGAGCCACAGCCCAGCTCCACCCACACAATGACATCACTGAAGTCATTTGATAAGACAAAACATTTCTTAATGGGACGCTCCCATGACACCTCCCCCCAAGAAAAAAAAATAAACCATCAGCTTCAAAGATGATTTCATTTTTCACCTTTCCACTTTCCTTTAAGAAAAATTGACACTAAATATACTTTTTTTAAACAAAAACAAAACAGGCAATCATTAATAATACAGCCCATTTTACCTCTTCTTCCACCATCGAACCTGCTTCTCATCATCACATTCATGACAAAGCATCGGCTATCATGTTTTCTCGTCCTGCCACATGTATAATTTTTAAATGAAAAGGCTGTAACAATAAACTCCATCGAAACAGTCTGGCATTGTTATTCCTGTATCACTCCAAAAACATCAATGGATTATGATCAGTATATATAATTGTTTCAGACGAATTGCTGGTAACATAAATATGAAAATGTTGCAAAGCCAGCACCAAGCGCAAAGTCTCCTTCTCAATCGTTGAATACTTCCTCTGGTAATCATTCAATTTATTGGAAAAATATCCAATAGGCCACTCTATTTCTTTGTCGTCTTTTTGCAGGTGCACAGCACCTACGCCCACATTGCTCCCATTGACAGCCACTTTGAATGGTTATGTGTAATTTGGGGTTGGCAACACAGACAAAACATTTCTTAAAGGGACAGTCCCACAACAGAAGAAGAGTAGGGGATTTCTCCCCAGTGGCCTGGGTGATATGTACCTCTGAACAACCATTACTAATAACTAGATTGTCCAGTCATAATCACTCAGTGATAACTCAAGGACATTTAGGGATGGGAAATAAATGTTTGCCTTCCTGAGATGTCCACATTCTGTGAATTAAGAACAAAATTTGTGTTTGTGGAATATGGCGATCACATTGGCTTCCATGTTTTCCTGAATCACAACAGCGACCACACTTCAAATCGTACTTCATTGACAGCAAAACGCTTTGTGACATTCTGGGATTCTGAAAACGCCAAATAAATGAGAATCTACCATTTTTCCTTTTAATGTCAAGCACCTCAAAAGTGTGAAGCTAGCGCTATCAATGGCTGGTTGGGTGTGGGCAGATTTGCCATGTAACTTTAAGTGGGGAATATTTGCCCTGAGCCGAAATAATGGGATCTGACTGGGAAAATTGTTACCCTAGAAAACACACAGGAAAATTCTGTTATCTGCAAAGTCTTTCTCTACAACTCTGTGTACTCAAAATATTGTGAGTCAAATTGTGATGTTATCACCTCGTAAAAGAACAGCTATAAATATAATTAATTACTTTGCAAGGTGCCAGTGATTTGCTTGTTCCTGCACCACTCAAGTGTTGAGAGAACTGCTGAAGCATAAATACCTCCAAGCCCATTTTGCTGCCTTCCAGTTGCTTTCTCTTTCATCTTTAATTCAGACCCACTCTTCTTCAACTTCTCTCCTCATTCAACAACCGCTTACATTTATACAGCACCTTTAATATCGGAAAGTGTCCCAAGGTACTTTGCAGGAGCAGTGATGAAATACAATTCAACACTGAGTGAGGTGAGGATTATTGGGTAAGTAGTTAAAAACTTGGACAAAAGGTGTGTTTTAGTGAGCGTCTTAACGGAGGAGAGAAAGGTGGAGAGATAGAGAATTTTCAGGAGGGAATTCTAGAGCTTAGTGCACAGGTAGTTGAAATGAAATGAAAATCGCTTATTGTCACGAGTAGGCTTCAATTAAGTTACTGTGAAAAGCCCCTAGTCGCCACATTCCGGCGCCTGTCCGGGGAGGCTGGTACGGGAATCGAACTGTGCTGCTGGCCTGCTTGAAGGCACAGCTGCCAATTTGGAATGACAAAAACCGGGAATGACCGAAAGGATGGAGATGGAGGATCACAAAGATCTCAGAGAAGTCAGAGAAATATATGAAGCAACATAGTAGCCAATTTCACACAAACATAAATAGGCTACAAGGGGAGAATCCTGATCCCCTTTCATTTCTGACTAAGCCTTTTAGATGGAAGAGGGAACAAACACCAATTCACACCTCGCTGTCTGATTTTCCTCTTCATTGAGCATTGTCAATCCAAGATGCTGGAACCCAATACCTTCATTCAATAGCTGATATAAAATTACAGAGAAAAAACAATAGAAACTGGGCAATCTGAACTACTGGTCTTTACCAGTGTTTAGACTCCACACAGACCTCTTCCAACTTGAATTATACTTTCTGTTTAACCCTCTATCCCCCCTCTCCCTTATATGTATGTTAAAACCACCCCTTTCTGTCTTTAAATATCAATGCCATGAATTTCAAACACCCTATATAACCATAAGTTCAAAAATCTCAACAATTCCTCTGTAAAGAAATTCTTTATTTGAACTGGATACTGCAAAGGTTATGGGGCCTGACAATATTTCAGCAATAGTGCTGAAGACTTGTGCTCCATAACCTGTCACGCCTCTAGCCTAGCTGTTCCAGTTGAGTTACCCAAGCATCTACCCAACAATGTGGAAAATTGCTGAGGTATGTCCTGTCCACAAAAGGCAGGACGAATCCGACCCAGTCATTTCCTGCCCTATCAGTCTACTCTCCACCATCAGGAGGGTGATGGGAGGGGTCATTAACAGTGCTATCAAGTGGCACTTGCTTGGCAATAGCCTGTTCATTGACACTCAGTTTGGGTTCCACCAGGGTTATTTGGCTCCTGACCTCATTACAGCCTTGGTCCAAACATGGACAAAAGAGCTGAATTCCAGAGATGCGGTGAGAGTGACATCAAGGCAGCATTTGACCGGGTTTGGGATCAAGGCACCCTAGAAAATCTGGAGACACTGGGAATCAAGGGGAAAACGCTCTACTGGATGGAGTCATACCTGGCACAAAGGGAAATTAGTGTGGTGATTAGAGGTTAACATCTCACCCCAGAACATTGCTGCTGCAAGAGTTCCTCAGGGTAGTGTCTATGGCTCAACTAACTTCAGCTGCTTCATCAATGACCTTCAGTCCATCATAAGGTCGGAAGTGGGGAGTTTATTGATGATTTCAGAATGTTCAGCACCTTTTGTGACTCCTCAGATATTGAAGCAGTCCATGTCAAAATGCAGGAAGATCTGGACAGTATCCAGGTTTTGGGCTAATAAGTGGCAAGTGACATTCGCAACTCACAAGTACCAGACATTGATCATATCCAACAAGAAAATCTAACCATCTGCCCATGATATGCAATGGCATTATCATTGCTGAATTCCCACTGTGAACATCCTGGGGGATTACCAATGGCCAGAAACTGAACTGGACCAGCTATATAAACACTGTGGCGACAAGAACAGGTAAGAGGCTGGGAATTGTGCAGAGGGTAACTCACCTCCTGACTGCTCAGAGCCTAACTATAGGACACAAATTAGTGGCAGAATTCTCCCATCCTGCCCGCAGTGTATATGGTGTTGGGCGTGAGTGGAGAATCTAGTGGGAACCAAAAAATTGTAAACACGCCAACATAAAATCATGTTACAATTCTCCCAACGGTGGGTTGATGAAAGATTGGTCTCCCCACTGGCTGGTAGTGTGAACACCATTTGCATTCATTTGACTCTCATGAAAGCTCATTAAAAGAGCTGCCCGCTCAGTTGCAGGGAAAATTGGAAAACCAAAATTAAAGGAGGAGGTCGGAGTGCAGGTTAACAGTGTGGTGGATAGTTATCAGGAAAGAAAGGTGAGGGACAGAACAGGTGAATGTCTTTTTGCAACAAGAAATTATAAAAGCGGTGGGAAATCTGACATTAGAAAAAAATTAAAAGCTTTGTATCTAACTGCATAAAGCATTTGGAACAAAATTAACGAATTTCTGACACAAATAGAGACAAAAGGGTATGATTTGGTGGCGATTACCGAGACATGGTTACAAGGAGACCAGGTTGGGGAACTGAATAACCAAGGGTACTGTTGTTGAAAATACAGAAAAATGTGTCATTTGAAACATGGAAGTCTGGCAATATCTGGTCTGAGAGAAATCTGAGAGGATACAGGGAAAGATCCCATGAAGGGTTAATAGCAGCTGCAAAGAGCAGGATTATAAAATGCAGATTCTTTCTCACAAAGCAGGCTTAGCAAACACACAGGATTCTTGTATTAAGCTAAAACAATGGCTCACACCTTCATTGATAGTAACTATCTTAGGAAGCATCTGGAAAAGCATGGATGAGAGTTTCAATTGAATTAAGTGACAAGTGTTTAAAATAGGAAGGTCTTTCAAGTCATAACCAAGTGAAATTTTAGCATACAGCTAAAAGCAAAGGTTTCACACCTTCATTGAAATTAACTCTCTTAGTAAACAGCTGGAAAGGATGGATGATGTTCAGTTGAATTTGGTGTCAATTTTAAGTGTGAAATTCTACTAACATCAAGTAAATTAAAGAAAATTGGAGACAACCTGTCTATGAGAAACATAATTTAAAGTCAAAGGCAAAGTTATGAGCTGGGGACAATTGGAAAATTAAACTATTCAAATGACAGAAATTAAAAGTAACACCTCTTGAAACCAAAGCATTTTTTGAATATCACAAAGGAACTTTGAACATCACAAAAGACAATGTAATCAGATCATGCCCAAAATTAATACTTAGTTGTATTAAAATGTTTAGATCAAAAATACTTTTTAACAATCAAAGTGAAATAAGTTAATTTACAATAAGGTAATAAAAACTTAATAATTAAGACCATAAGACCATAAGACATAGGAGCGGAAGTAAGGCCATTCGGCCCATCGAGTCCACTCCACCATTCAATCATGGTTGATTTCAACTCCATTTACCCGCTCTCTCCCCATAGCCCTTAATTCCTCGAGAAATCAAGAATTTATCAATTTCTGTCTTAAAGACACTCAACGTCCCGGCCTCCACCGCCCTCTGTGGCAATGAATTCCACAGACCTACCACTCTCTGGCTGAAGAAATTTCTCCTCATCTCTGTTCTAAAGTGACTCCCTTTTATTCTAAGGCTGTGCCCCCGCGTCCTAGTCTCCCCTGCTAATGGAAACAACTTCCCTACGTCCATCCTATCCAAGCCATTCATTATCTTGTAAGTTTCTATTAGATCTCCCCTCAACCTCCTAAACTCCAATGAATATAATCCCACGATCCTCAGACGTTCATCGTATGTTAGGCCTACCATTCCTGGGATCATCCGTGTGAATCTCCGCTGGACCCGCTCCAGTGCCAGTATGTCCTTCCTGAGGTGTGGGACCCAAAATTGCTCACAGTATTCTAAATGGGGCCTAACTAGTGCTTTATAAAGCCTCAGAAGTACATCCCTGCTTTTATATTCCAAGCCTCTTGAGATAAATGACAACATTACATTTGCTTTCTTAATTACGGACTCAACCTGCAAGTTTACATTTAGAGAATCCTGGACTAGGACTCCCAAGTCCCTTTGCACTTTAGCATTATGAATTTTGTCACCGTTTAGAAAATAGTCCATGCCTCTATTCTTTTTTCCAAAGTGCAAGACCTCGCACTTGCCCACGTTGAATTTCATCAGCCACTTCTTGGACCATTCTCCTAAACTGTCTAAATCTTTCTGCAGCCTCCCCACCTCAATACTACCTGCCCCTCCACCTATCTTTGTATCATCGGCAAACTTGGCCAGAATGCCCCCAGTCCCGTCATCTAGATCGTTAATATATAAAGAGAACAGCTGTGGCCCCAACACTGAACCCTGCGGGACACCACTTGTCACCGGTTGCCATTCCGAAAAATAACCTTTTATCCCAACTCTCTGACTTCTGTCTGACAGCCAATCATCAATCCATGTTAGTACCTTGCCTCGAATACCATGGGCCCTTATTTTACTCAGCAGTCTCCCGTGAGGCACCTTGTCAAAGGCCTTTTGGAAGTCCTAATTGTTAGAAAGAGAATATAAACCCATGGAGCAGAACCAGAAGAGAAGGGGAGGAGAACTCAGAGAGAGGAGAGAAGCAGATTCAGCTCTCACAACCCGGTCATGGTGGGAAAGACAAGACAAGCAGCCGAGCTTAAACAGCTATACATCTAAGGAAGACTAGAATTTGAACAGGAGTCAGAGTCAGCTGAGAGATAGCTAGCAGAGCCAGCTCCTATAGCTCAGTACATGGGATCAACAAGACACAGCAACCAAGCTAACCAGCGAATACATCTCAAGAAGACCAGACTTTAAAGAAGATTGATTGTCAAGGTGGGCCTGAAGGTCCCTTCAACCAACCAGCAGGATCCAGGAGCAAGATCTTTTCACCTTTCAGTAAAGAAAGTAATTTCAGCTTTTAAAAGAAAAAATATAATAACAAAATAACTTAATTTAACCTGAAACAGTGGTTATTCCTAAAGTCTACTTTACTTACTTAGCAATGCAGGACCCAGGACATCGATGCTACTAAGTGGTAAGTAGATAAAATCTTCAGTGAAGGTATAGGTTATACCGGGGTATAACTTGAAAATGTAGTTTGACCTGAATAGCACCCACCGAAGCCTGCATCGGAGTCATGGAGTGAGAATCCCTGTTCATCATTTAGAATGTCGGCCCTTTTTGGTAAAGGGGGAATTCTAAGAATAATGGTGAGTTTTTGGAAAGATAGACTGAAAGGAAAAGAATGTTGAAGAAAGAGATCAGTATGGCCTCACGGTAGCATGGTGGTTAGCATCAATGCTTCACAGCTCCAGGGTCCCAGGTTCGATTCCCGGCTGGGTCACTGTCTGTGTGGAGTCTGCACGTCCTCCCTGTGTGTGCGTGGGTTTCCTCCGGGTGCTCCGGTTTCCTCCCACAGTCCAAAGATGTGCGGGTTAGGTGGATTGGCCATGCTAAATTGCCCGTAGTGTAAGGTTAATGGGGGGATTGTTGGATTACGGGTATACGGGTTACGTGGGTTTAAGTAGGGTGATCATTGCTCGGCACAACATCGAGGGCTGAAGGGCCTGTTCTGTGCTGTACTGTTCTAAATCTAAATAAGTGCTGTAATGAGAAAGCACTGGAGATCAAAATGTGGAATCTGGGTAGAAATAAGAAATAGCAAAGGGAAGACGTCCCTGGGTAGGAATAATCTATAGGAACCCACATAGTACATAGAACATAGAACAGTACAGCACAGAACAGGCCCTTCGGCCCTCGATGTTGTGCCGAGCAATGATCACCCTACTCAAACCCACGTATCCACCCTATACCCGTAACCCAACACCCCCCCCCCACCCCCCCACCCCCCACCTTACGTTTTAGGACACTACGGGCAATTTAGCATGGCCAATCCACCTAACCCTGTAGTTCTGCAATGGGACAAAGTATAATCCAGGAAATCCTGGGGGCTTGTAAGAAAGGTACAGCAATAATCATGGGTGATTTATATGCACATAAACTGGATTAATCAAATTGCCAAGGTAGCCTCAAAGGAGAGTTCATTGAATATTAAAAATTATTTCTTGGAACAATATGTGTGGAATCAACCAGGGAGCAGGCTATTCTGGATTTGGTATTCTGTAATGAGGAGGGATTAATTGATAACCTCATAGTTAAGGAGCCTCTAGGGAATAGTGACCATAGTGTGATAGAATTTAAAATTCAGTTTGGGGCGAAAAAGTGGAGTCCCATAATAGCGTTCTTGAATTAAACAAAGGTAATGACATAGGCATAGAGACAGATTTGACTCAAGTAGATTGGCAGGAAGGCTAAAAGGTCGGACAGCTGATGAGCAGTGGCAGTTATTTAAGGAGATTCTCAATACCTCACAACTAAAATATATTCCAGAGAGGAAGAAAGGTAAGAGGGGTAAATAACCTGATATTACTTCCTTAATAATAGATTCTAACAATTTCCCAACAACAGTTGTTAAATTAACTGGTCTATAATTTCCTACATTCTGTCTCCCCCCCTTTTTGAATAAGGGCATTACATTTGCATCTTTCCAATCCACTGCAACCTTTCTCGTGTCCAGGGAATTTTGGAATATTAAAACCAATGGATCCATTATCTCCGTTGCCAGTTCCTTTAACATCCTAATATGTAGGGCATCAGGCCCTGGGGACTTGTCTGCCTTCAATCCCAATAATTTGTTGAATACTATTTCCATATTGATGCTGATGTTTCAAAGTTCCACTCTTTCTATTATCTCTGAATTACCCATTTTCCCAATTGGAAGATTGGGAAACTTTCAAACATAAACAAAGGGTTGCTGTGGAAGCCAGGTATTTCTAATACACCTAATATGGGTAAAAGATAGCTGTTTAAGCGTAAATATTAAGCCCCAGTTTTAAAATTAAAGAAAACACATATTTTGCAAACTCATTGTCATAGTTTTAAAGTAATACAGAAGTCTGATAAGATAAACACTTTTCATTACATTTCTCCAAGGACAAGGGCTGAATCCATGGCAACGAGGTGGCGGGAGTGAAGGTTCTACTGTTCTCACGCCGTTCGAGATTAGGGTGAAACACATCCTATGACTTATAGAAGCTGAAACATTTTAGACTATGTTGCCTTGTTTTTAAATAAATGGACAGTTAGAACATCGAATTAAATATATATTTGATTCCAACTTTCTCAAAACAACAATTTTATAAAAGCAGCATAATTTACTTTACTAGATTGAAATAGACAGTTTGAATTATATTTTTGGAGTCATGTCCAGCATGACATGACGGGATAGCATGAGGTCTCCATTGTTGCAGTAGTCAGGTCAGCTTGAGTTCTCCATTGTTGCAGTAGTCAGGTCAACAGAAAACCAGTTTTTGCTGGCTTTGATAAAGCACAATATCGCATTCTTTAACGTGCACAAGTAGGCAGACAGGCAACAATTAGAAGTAATGTTACATATTGAAGATGGACAGCTTGCCATCAAATCAAATGTGTTTGAGTCTAACCCAAACCAATTAGGATTATATTGGGGTGTGATCAGATCACTTAAGACAGATATGAAACAGTATAACAATAGAAGATTTTGCCGCCATTTTAGAGAGTTAGGTTAGGGTTAGGTTAGGTTAGGGTTAGGTTAGAGAGAGAGAGAAAGAGTTTTTGGATAGTTTTTGTTGGTAGGTTAGAAGCATCTATACTTTGATCTGAACTATTCACTGTCTCTCTGTATTCATATTTCATTCTCAGACTTTGACTTTTAAAAGTTATGTTTCGGGCTGTTTGTCTAAGAAGATAATTCCTGTGGTTCTTTGAAAGCTTCAAATTGTCTACGAATTGCCTTTTAAATGACTTTCAAGTTGTAATCAATAGAAGACAAATAAAACAATTCTTATTTGCACCTGACAAGTTTTAACTCAAATTTCTACTGAGTTCCAGTAATCGCAAGTGCAGCTGGCAACTTTGAATTGAATTGAATTAAATGGTTTCAAAATCCCTCAACTGACACGGTCGAAATCCTTCAACTGACACAGTCGAAATCCTACAGTTGCTGAAAAAAAGGTAATAAAAAGAGCTAAGGCAAATTATGAAAGAAAGCGAGTGCAAAATATCAAAAAGGATAGCAAAAACATTTTATAAGTACATCAAAGGGAAGAAAGTCATTGAAGTTAATGTTGGTCCCTTGGAAGATGAAACTGGTGAGTTAATAGTGGGGAACACAGAAATGGCGGAGATGCTAAATCAATATTTTGCCTCAGTTTTCATGGTGGAGGACACTAATACCATCCGTGAGGGAAGGGGTAATTCAGAGATAATAGAAAGGGTGGAACTTTGAAACATCAGTATCAATAGGGAAACAGTATTCAACAAACTATTGGGATTGAAGGCAGACAAGTCCCCAGGGCCTGATGCCCTACATATTAGGATGTTAAAGGAAGTGGCAGCAGAGATAATAGATCCATTGGTTATAATATTCCAAAATTCCCTGGACACGAGAAAGGTTGCAGTGGATTGGAAAGATGCAAATGTAATGCCCTTATTCAAAAAGGGGGGGAGACAGAATGTAGGAAATTATAGACCAGTTAGTTAACAACTGTTGTTGGGAAATTGTTAGAATCCACTATTAAGGAAGTAATATCAGTTCATTTGGAAAATCAAAAAGCAATCCAGCAGAGTCAGCATGGTTTTATGAAGGGTAAATCAGTTTTGACTAATTTGCAAGAGTTATTCAAAGATGTAACAAGCCAAGTGAATAATGGGCTTCCTGTAGATATGCTACATCTGGACTTCCAGAAGGCATTTGATATAGTGCCACACAGAAGTTTAATACACAAGGCTAGACCACATGAAGTGAGGGGTAATTTATGAGCTTGGACATAAGACTGTCTAACTGACAGAAGACAGAGAATCGGGATAAATGGGTCTTTTTCTGGATGGCAAGATGTAACTAGTGGGGTGCCATAGGGTTCACTCCTTGGACCCCAACTATTTGCAATTAATATTAATGACTTGGATACAGGGGTAGAAGTTTCTAAAGCCTAAATTTGAGATGACATTAAAATAGGTGGCATGGTAAGTTGCAATGAGGAAATAAGAACCTTACAAATGGATATAGATAGGTTAGGTGAGTGGACCAAAATGTGGTGGAGTTTAACGGGGATAAGTGTGAGGTCATCCATTTTGGTTGGAAAAATGGAAAGGCAACTTAATATCTAAAGGGGGAGATACTTTGGGGTGCTTCGAGGCAGGGGGATCTGGATGTCTTTGTGCATGAGTTGCAGAAAACTAGCCTGCAGGTACAGCAGGTAATAAAGAAAGCAAATGGAATGTTGGCATTTATAGTTTAGGGAATGGAGTATAAAGGGAAGTGTTGTCCCCGCTGTACATGGACCTGAAGTTTTGTGCACAGTTTTGGGCCCCTTATTTGAGGAAAGATGTAGTGGCATTGGAGGCAGTTCAGAGGCGGTTCACTAGATTGATTCCAGATATGAGAGGTTTGTCTTATGAAGAGAGGCTGAGCAGTTTAGGCCTGTACTCTCTAAAGTATAGGCCATGGTGAGATCAGCCATGATCATATTGAACGGTGGAGCAGGCTTGAGAGGCTAAATTGCTTACTCCTGCTCCTAGTTCTGATGTTCTTATGTTCTCAGAAATAACCATTCTGTCTAATTCCACCTTCCAGCACTTGGTCTGTAGCCCTGTAGATAACAGCACCTCAAGCACAAATCTCGATTAATAAGGGGATCAGGGTTATGAGGAGATGACAGGAAAATGGGGATAAGGAACATATTAGCCATGATCGAATGGTAGATCAGACCTGATGGGCCAAATGGCCTAATTCTTGTTGCTAATGGTATGGTCTTGTGGCATCCTGTCAGACCCTTCACACTTGCATCACACCAGCAGGAAATTACATTGGCGTCAAACCCAATTACTAAAGAATAGTGTGCAGAAGATGGTCCTTAGTTTACCAAGGTAAATGCAACAATATTCTGTCATAGTGCTGCGCTGCTCCTGATGTGCTGTTCACTACTCTGCGTGAGACGTTGGATTCCAGCCCTCCATTTCCATAGTCTTCATGGACAGCACCTTGCTGCTGGACCCATGGTCCGCCCTGTGTCACTGTCTCTGTTCAATATTGTGCCTAGGGTTGGGGAGTGCAGGGGTCTCCAACCCCCGGGTGTCACAGCAGTGTTCATCTGGACAGGACTGTGCTGCGGGGCTCAAGCATGCACAAGGTCCGAATTTTGACCGGGGGTGGAGCATGGGTCAGTCTCCACGTCTTCACATCAGTCTTCACGGTGGAAGGCACCAGTGGAGTTCAGAACTCCAGGAGAATCAGGGGGCAGAAGTGACTGTAGTGGCCATCACTAAAGAGAATCTTCGAGGGAAACCGAAAGGTTTGAAGGTGGATAAATCATCTGGACTGGATGGACTACATCCCAGGGTTCTAAAGGAGATAGCTGAAAGGAGTGCCTGGGCATTGGTGGTGAGCTTTCAGGAATTACTGGAGACAGGGAGGGTCCCAGAGGACTGGAAAACAGCAAATGTTTAAGTAGCGAGGGAGGCAGAGACGGGAGATTATTGGCCGGTTAGCCTGACTTTGTTCATTGGTAAGATTTTAGAGGTCATGTCTGACAAATCTGTATGACTTCTTTGAGGAGATAACAAGGAAGTTAGACAAAGGAGAATCAGTGGACGTGATTTCTTTAGATTTCCAGAAGGCCTCTGACAAGGTGCGGTACAGGAGACTGTTAAATAAGTTAAAAGCCCATGGTGTTTAGAGTAAGGTACTGGCATGGATAGAGGATTGACTGACTGGCAGAAGGCAGAGAATGGGGTTAAAGGGGTCTTTTTCAGAATGGCAGCCGGTGACTAGCGGTGTGCCTCAGGGGTCGGTGCTGGGACCACAACTATTCACAATATACATTAACAATCTCCGGAATAAGGAACTGATGGCACTTTAGCTAATTTTGCAGATGGGTGGGAGGGCTGGGGGGGAGGGGGGCGATGGGTGTTAATAGGGTCTATGGGGGATTCCTGATTCCTTTTTGTCAGTTGTTTATGTGAACATGTGGGTGAATGTTTTGGGTTTGGTGCGAGGATGGGATCGTTGTTATTGATATGGGGACTGACATATTTGTTACTGATTATTGTTTATTGTTGGTGGGTGTAAATTGGGGAGACAATGCGAAAAAGGAGGAGAATAAAGAAATATTTTTTTTAAAAGTTTGCAGATGATACAAAGATATGCAGAGGGACAGGTAGTACTGAGGAAGCGGGGGGTCGGGGGGGGGGGGTGCAGACAGATTTGGACAGGCTAGGAGAGTGGGCAAAGATGTGGCATGTGGAAAAGTGTGAGATTATGCACTTTGGAAGGAGGAATGGAGCCATAGACTATTTTCTAAATGGGAAATGCTAAGGAAATCAGAAGCACATAGGGACTTAAGAGTCCTTGTTCAAGGTTCAACGTTAAAGTAAATGTTCAGTCGGCAGTTAGGAAGGCAAATGCAATGTTAGCATTCATGTCAAGAGGGCTAGAATACAAGAATAGGGATGTACTTCTGAGGCTGTATAAGGCTCTAGTCAGACCACATTTGGAGTATTGAGAACAGTTTTGGGCCCCGATTCTAAGAAAGGATGTGCTGGCCTTGGAAAGGGTCCAGAGGAGGTTAACAAGAATGATCCCTGGAATTAAGAGCTTATCGTATGAGGAGCGGTTGATGACTCTGGGCCTGTACTCGTTGGAGTTAAGAAGGATGTGTGGGAATCTTATCAAAACTTACAGGATACTGTGAGACCTGGATAGAGTGGACGTGGAGAGGATGTATCCACTGGCAGGAGAAACTAGAACCAGAGGGAAAAGCCTCAGACTGAAGAGACGATCTTTTAAAACAGAAATGAGGAGGTATTTCTTCAGCCAGAGGGTGGTGAATCTGTGGAACTCTTTGCCGCAGAAGGCTGCAGAGGCCAAATCACTGAGCATCTTTAAGACAGAGATAGAAAGGTTCTTGATTAATAAGGGGATCAGGGGTTATGGGGAGAAGGCAGGAGAATGGGGATGAGAAAAATATCAGTCATGATTGAATGGCGGATTGGACTCGATGGACCTAGTGACCTAATTCTGCTCACGAGGAGAGGAGATGGGGGTTTGCGGTGGCCTGACGAAGACAAGGGGGCAATGGGGAAGGAGAGCTGTGCAAGGTGTGAGGGGAAGTTTGAGGACTCACAACACAGAATGTGGATAAAGAAGATGAACAATGGGAGGCAGAGGGGAGAAAAGCTGAACCCCAGCAAGGCTTCATGAGAAGCTCACAAACAAAGAGGTCAAAGGATATCACATTGTTTACTGGAAGGAGATGGATGAAGACTCCAGATGCTGTGGGCAGAGGTTCATGGGCGCCTTGCAGGCGATGGACTTGCGGAACAGGGTGGTTACATCAAGGAACAGACTTCCTCTTGAAGCTGCCAGTCTTTACCCTCTGGGTTTCTGACATCCTGCACTGGGGAAAGTGATATGAGTGTGCTGGACTGGTGTTTAAACATGGCACCGGGACATTTAAACCTGTCAGCTGAGGCCATGCAGATGAATCATCCCATCAGGTGACTCACAGGGGAACTCGCCTCTGCATAATTAATGTGATTCCAATCACAGAATCTGGCACTGGATCCGGCCATTCTGGCCAGCAGGAAAGGTGAAGCGGGAGGTGATGCTATAATGGTAGAAATCCAGAGACCCAGCATAATGCTCTGGGGACCTAGGTTCCAGCGCCATCAATTCAATAAAAATCTGGAATCAAAAGCCTAATGATCACCATGAAACCATTCTCAGTTGTCATAACAGCTCATCTGGTTCACTCATGTCTTATAGGGAAGGGAATCTGCCACCCTTACCTGGCCTGGTCTACATGTGACTCCAGACACACATCAATTTGGTTGACTCTTAACTGCCCCTAAAGTGGCCAGGCAAGCCGTTCAGTTCAAGGGCAATTAGGGATGGGCAATACATGCTGGCCCAGCCAGCGATGCCCACATGCCATGAATTTTGAAAAATTACATAAATCTGGAATAACAAGCTACGGTGGGATTTTCCAGTTTCTCCCACCAGCAGGATTTAGCAGTACTGCCGAAGTCAATGGACATTTGGCTGGCTCGCCGTATCCATCGTAACGGGATCCGCCCTGCAGGGGCTGGAAAATCCCAGTCCTAGTCTCAGTACTGCTGACTATGAAACTACAGGATTATTGTAAAACCCATCTGGCTCACTCATGCCCTTCAGAGAAAGAAATCTGCCAACATTATCAGGCCTGGCCTACATCTGACTCCAAACCCACAACAATACGCCTGACTCCTAACTTGCCTCTGAAATGGTTTAACAAACTGCACAGCTGTGTAGGGATGAGCAAGAAGTATTGGCACAGCCAGAAATTACCACATCCTGTGAGTGAATAAAACTAATCTATTAACGATGAATCTGTATTTACGGCCCTTTGTTCTGGACTCATTCCAGAAGTCCACTCTTCATAATTATCAGGACCTCTGTCTGGTCAACTCTCAGTCTTCAATTTTCCATAAAAAAAGAGAGCCAATCTGTTTTGGCTTTCTTGATGGGTGCATATTGCATCATCTCAATTCTTACTTGTAGAATATTGACCTGGATTTTGTGGTCAGCAGAGAATGAATTATGCCAGTGTTATGGGCCAGGGTTTAGAGAACCCCCAAGTGTATCATGGAGTTCACCTGACCCACAACCTTTACTAGATTGTGGTTTGGGGACCGCACGGCCCACTCTATAAGTGTCGTACAGCGAAAATGGAAATATATTTTTTAAAGCAAAACAATGCTTATTCTATGAGCTCAATTTAACCTTTTTGAAACAAACAGTGAACATCTTAGCAACCATTAATTCAAATACAATCCCCAAAGAATACAACACTAAGTAAACCTTTAAGATTTCCTTTTTAACATCCATACGACTTAAAACACCTTTTACCAGAAGCACATAAGGTTAAAGTCACTACTGTTATTAGTTTTAAATCACCAAGATTGATTTACAGTCTTTAGATAACAGAGAGAGATTCATACAGCTTCTGGCTGTGACTGCAGCTATCCAGCTCTGAAAACGAAACTAAAACACACACTGCAGCCTGCTCAAAAACGGAAGCAAAAAGCTGACAGACAGCTCAGCTCTACCCACTCTCTGACATCACTGCAGTAGTAAACACCCATTTCTTAAAGGTACTCTCACTACAGATATTTATATACACAACCATTTATAAACACCAATTTCTTGAAGGTACTCTCACATGACACCAGCCATTGACTACACCTACAGACTTTCTATAGGATATTGCATTGGAACTTGCTGTGATTTGAGAAAAATTTGGGCACAACACCCTGTACAGGAAATATGAGACCTAGGTGAACAGTACAGTGTTTGTGTATCTCCTTACCCAATCAAATTGAGGAATTCTTCATATGGTGCACATAGTCTCAACCAGATATTGTGAGGTAAAATAGAAAATTTAATGTCAATGTAGTGAAATAGAAGGGAAATAAAGAGCAAATTAAGAGAAAGATTGAGAAGGAAATGAAAAGTTGCAAACTAATTTTTAAAAAAATCTCCAACAATAATTAAAATCTGAAGGAGTGGGCAGCACGGTGGCGTAGTGGATAGCACTGCTGCCTCACGGCGCTGAGGTCCCAGGTTCGATCCCGGCTCTGGGTCACTCTCCGTGTGGAGTTTTCACATTCTCTCCGTGTTTGCGTGGGTTTCGCCCCCACAATCCAAAGATGCTCATGGTAGGTTGATTGGCCACGCTAAATTGTCCCTCAATTGGTAAAAATGAATCGGGCACCCTAAATTTATTTAAAAAATAAAAAGAAATAACCAAAAAATCTGAAGGAGTGAGACTCCATGACGGTGGAAGTTAATTTTCAGTGCCACAGCAATTTTTGGCAGTAAGTTTTTGGCATCCATTAAAATGCCTACACCGGGTGAATAAGCAAACGCTAACTGGTGAGTTTGATGGATTTATATTACTTTTGTGTGAACTTTGCATATGAATATGCCAATGGTGAGTATCTGAATAAGATACTGTTGACACATCTACTGATGACAAAGCAACTCAGACAATACCTTCTGATTTCCATGTTTAACTGTACGTGTGCACCTGCTGTCCGAACGGTAGTTTAGTACCGCTGAGCATTGGCAGCTTCATCATTGTTAGTACACAGAAAAATCCATCCATTAATTGGGGTTTGGGGAGGGGGGGGGGGGGGGGTGCAATTTGACCTCTCTCCCTCTCAAAAAATATTTTCATGATGGAAAGCAAGTGGAATATTAAACTGAAATAGCACACTGTGACCTTTTTAATAATGAGATCACCTGTAGGATGATTGCTGCACTCCAAAACAGAGCTATCTGCTACAAGAGGTTTGTTTGGCATACCTGTTTTTTTTGCAGTTACATCACTACAGCAAGTGACAGATTTACATTTCTACCTGGAGTCTTGATTAAATAAGTTTGTTTTACCCTATTACAAAGTTCGGATTAGTTCAATGTAATTTAGTGAGGAAAATCTCTCGGCAACATGCTTAGAGTCTGGAAATGCCAAATCTTTCAGGATATTACACAATTAATAAGAGCTCCTTGATGTAAAACACTGTGAGGGAAATTCTCCATTCAGTGTTTAGTGAGGGGTTTGAATTGTGTGTGATTCATGTTCCCGTTGGGGGCGCTATTTGTGGAGCAATTCAGGACATGCTAATGAGTCAGCACTCTGCTGGTGTGAATTCCGAGCAATTCCTGGCCCAGCGTCTGTTCTAACCGCTGAGGCCGGAGTTATCGCCAAAGAGCCTGGCAGCTGGAGCTGATTTTAAGCGCTCTACTTACCACACACTCACTGCAGCCATGAAGATGGCTCAGAGAAGACCTGCCCCTCGATGTTGGGAGTCCGAGGTGGTCTGAGGGCAGTAGGGTGGCACGGTGGTTAGCACTGCTGCATCACATCACCAGGGACTCGGGTTTGATTCCGACCTTGGGTTACCGTCTGTATGGAGTTTGCACATTCTCCCATGTCTGCCTGTGTTTCCTCTGGGCGGTGCAGTTTTGTCCCACATTCCAAAGATGTGCAGGTTAGGTGGCTTGGCCAGGCTAATTTGCCCCTTAGGGTAGAGTTTCAGGAATAGGGTGGGGGATTGGGCATAAGTAAGGTGGTCTTTCGAAGAGTCAGTGCACATGGGCCAAATGGCCTCCTTCTGCATTGTAAGGATTCTATGACCCACAGATCCATGCCAGTGCGGAGCGGTGGGACACTCTCTTCCCCAGCGTGGGCAGCCGATTCAAGCCCGCCCTCCTGAACACTGCTTGGGAGGTGATGGCAGAGGCAGTCACCGCTACTGGTCTCACCAGGAGGAGACAGCTGGTGATCCGGAGGGGTGAGGATCACTGGTGAGTACTCTGCCCTGAGAAGGGCAGTGAACCAGGGAGGGTTCCAAAGGCTGCAGTTGGCCACTGGTTGCGGTGAGCTGTGCTGATCCCCTGCTTCCTCTGCAAAGGGGCAGCGTTTCTGACTGAGGGACCTTAATCGAGGTTGAGACACTCAGTGCAGTAATGAAGGAGTGCTCCACTATCGATGCTGCCATCTGTCAGATGTGACATTAAACTGAGGCTCCATCAAGTAGCAAAATATCCCATGTAGCTCACCGGCTGCACTGCCGGCTTTTCCGGCCGTAATTTTAAACACTTTGAAAAAAATGCTGGAGGCGTGGCTCACGGCATCACACTGGTGGGGCGAGGCCAGGAAAAAACAACAGCCTGGAATCCCGAGGTCAGGGCACTATTTTTAATAGGCGCCCCAATCTCCAATATTAAAAAAAGAAGTCCACCCCAACATAAAAAGGGTAACCCCTCCCTTGCCCCCACAATGGAACTCCCCCAAAGAGCCCACCCTCGCACTGCACCTGCTGCACACTGACACTGACACAGTCTCTCTCTCTCTCCCGGGGGTTATTCTTGCCTGTGCGCCCCGGCGAGTTGCCCTCAGCTGCTTCACGTTTGTAAAAGCAGCTGTAAACTTTGCCAATGAGACTTCACATTGGCGAGGGGGGAATTCTAAATGTGGGGGAACAAATGGCCGAGAAACATGATAATCATACTGTGGTGAATGTACATCATGTAATTCACACTGTATAGCATTGTGTCCTTGTGGGCTCTGTCTGTGAGCCGTTGCGCGGCTCTGCCCACAGGGGGAGATGAGGAGCTTGGACAGCGCTCCACCCTTGGCTCCGCCCATGGCTCCTCCCACTACCGGAAGTATAAAATGCTGCAGCCTTGTGAGTCTGCCCTCAGTTCTTCTGGTTGCAGGCAGGCTCAGTTGTAAGTCTATTAAAGCCACAGTGTTCAAATTTATCAAATGTATTGTCACATAACGTGAGGGATGGGGAAAATCAGAAAATGAGATCTCGCCGGTGAGAATCTTCTCGTCAGATTTTGCTCCCATATTGCCGTTTGCACTCACAGCCAATGCAAAAGCAGAGTTGCCCCCATTATTTGTGTCACAGGTTTTATTCAAAGTGCTGTGAAATATTTGTTCCAAGCTTCCACTCAGGCTTCCAGCTCTGTTTTTTTGAAAAACATTTATTGAAGGCATTTTAAATATATACACAATCACACAAAAACAAAAGCCAACCGCGGCAATAGGTAACAAACCCGCCCTCCACTGCATCCCCCCCCCACCTACAGCCCCTCCTCAACTCATAGCCACCCGATACCCACCTACCTTTTCCAACTTATTGCCCCCCTCTCCGCAAACAAAAAACAACACCTCCTCACTGATGTCTCAATATTCCTTAAAGAAGTGGATAAACAGCTTCCACCTCACGGTAAACCGCTCCTCCGCTCCTCAAATAGCGAATTTAATTTTTTCCAAAAGCAGGAACTTTGCCAAATCGCTCACCCATACCCCCACCTTCAGCAGTCCCGTCAACACAGCAAAATCTGTCTCTGGGCTATCAGGGCCGCAAAGGCCAAGAAGACAGCCTCTCTCCACACCTGTGCTCATAGATCCTCCGGCGTTCCAAATATCGCCTCCTCTGGACTCAGAACTTCCACCATCTCCAAAATCTTTGACATTGCATCCGAAAATCTCTTCCAAAACCCCCTCAACTTTGGGCATGCCTAAAACATATGTCCATGGTTTGCCCCCCACCCTCACACACACACTGCCCCAAACCATCCTGCATCGCAAAAAAGGACCGACTCAGCCTGGACACTGTCATGTGGGCTCTGTGCACCACCTTAAATTGGATAAGACTTAGTCTAGCACACGTGAGGACGTATTCACCCTCTGCAGAGCTTCCCTCCACACTCCAACGCCCCCAACTCATTCCTCCCACTTGCACCTGACCTCCTCCATGGGAGTACACTCCCTCTTCATCAGCTCCCCATATATGTCTGCAACCCTGCCCTTCCCAATGCCATCCTCTGACAAAAGCTTATCCTGCAGCACCAGGGCGGCAGCACCCCCTTCCTAATAAAGTCTCTAACCTGCAAATACCTGAACCTATTCCCCTTTAGCAACTGGTATGTCTTCTCAAGCTCTTCCAGGTCTGCAAACGTTCTTCCCATGAAGAAATCCCTGAAGTACTCTATCCTATCTGTACCACACCCGGAACCTCGCATCCAATCCCGCCGGGCTTCCAGCTCTTCCAACAATTCCTTTACTTTTCTGTGTTCACACCTCGGCTTAACCAACCAAGCATAGTGAGTACAGGTCAGTTACCGGACTCACATAATCAAACACAGAGTGAACACTACAACCAATAAACTGCTCATTCATCTCATTTGTTGTTTTAAGAAAGAGCTTCCATTTCCTGGCTTCAGGACATCCTGAAGTTCTGTGCAGGAATGAAGTAGGTTTAAAGTGTAATCACTGTTTCTGGGAAACATAATAGTCCATTTGTAATGAGCAAGATTCCTAACACAGCAAGAAGGAAATCACCAGATTGTAGTACAAAGGGTTCATAGATGGGATTTTTGGTCCTATTTCTTGCGTGCAGGTATACCTGGGCAATTTTCCATATTGCTGGATAGATGCCAGTGTTGGTAGTAGCACTGGAATGGTTTAGCTCATTGGTCCAGCTGTACTGGAATGGACCGGTTTAGCTCATTTGGCTGGACAGCTGGTTTGTGATGCAGAGCAAGGCCAGCAGCGCAGGTTCAATCCCCGTATCAGCCGAGGTTATTCATGAAGGCCCCACCTTCTCGACATTGCCCCTCACCTGAGGTGTGGTGATCCTCAGGTTAAATCATCATCAGTCAGCTTTCCCCCTCAAAGGGAGAAGCAGTCTATGGTCATTTGGGACTATGGTGACATTACAAATCATTACTGGAATGCTAATGTATGACATAGATGATGATGTACCAACAACATCAATTATGCGTTAAGACTCTTGAGAGGTTGGAATCATGTCTCGGAGCAACATGCTCACTCTGAAACCTGTTTAGAAGTGGTACTTATAAACAAGTGTCAAGCAAGTGCAAGGGTATGTCCACAGTCTAAGATTCAAGTCTCATGCCTAAAGTCCAAGGTAAAAGGGCCCAAGTCAGAGCACAAATAATCCTGATTTTTTAAACATTGGCAGTTAAAGGATGAAGGTTTATCAGAACTCTCCTTTGAACATTGCCAAAGGATCTTTGAGCATCCTTGGAGAGGGCAGATGGGGCCCACAACACAATCAAAAAACAGAACCACCAACAGTGTAGCACTCACTTAATACTGCAAGAAGTATTCACCACATTTTGTGGTGAAATCTCTGTTTCGAGATTTGAACTTGCAACCTTCCGATCGAGAGATGAGAGTGCTACCCACTGAGATATAGCTGAGTAAACGTCAGGCTTGTTCCTGGATTTAACTTCCGAACAATGAAGCTTGCACTTTAAGCAGAAAGGATTTCGTATCCGGAGGACACAGTGCACACCCGAGCTACATCAAATATCCATTCATTCCTTCATCTGAGCTCTGCCCAAAGGCAGACCCTCGGCTTCGGTCTGCTGATGCTTCATCCTTGGCTGTTTTTGTTTGTCAGTGATGGTTTACCATTGTTTCCCACTCTTACCGCAGTCATGACAGGAATTGAGCCCCTGCTGTTGGTGTTAATCTGATTCACATACACAATCTGTCTTGTCAACAGAGTTCGTCAGCACCCACCATATCAAATATATATAAAGCCAAGTAAAACATTGAAATGTGAGAAGATCTTTGAGGCACCAGTTCATTTCTATGTTTGCATCACTGCACCTGTTCACAGAATCATCTTTACAATTTGTGAACAATGTTTGACCCAAGCAATAGTTTATCCTTAACGTTAAGATTTAATTACGGTGGTTCTGCACTGGTGTATATCACCCCTTGCTGTGCGGTGTGTGCATTGATCAACTGATTGTGTCAGCAAAGGAAAGCTCTCACCTGTTTTCCAGCCGTCTATGCCCCAAACATTCAACCCTGCTCAACAGGCTCTTTGTGGCTGAGGTTTTGGATGACACATCATCATAAATGCACAAATTGACCGCACCATGCTGTTATCAGCTCACACTTCCAGAAAAGTACATGGGGAGAAAAACATAAAACCAAAGTGCGGTATTAATCATCTGAACAGGCCCTTGCTCCAACAAGATCTATCTCATTGTTTCATCTCAGCATGTTTAAAGAGACACAAACTCCTGTGAAACATTGAATATCATTTCCTTCTCTGTTACACTTCTGCTCGCACTAACAAACACGTGTGGGCCACTTTTACAAAATATTTAACCTCAACAGACTGAGAGGAACTTTGGGTTATCAGGGGCAGGAAGAAAAGTGGAGTTAAAGCCACAATCAGATCAGCCATGATCTTACTGAATGGTGGAGCAGGCTCAAGGGGCCGAATGGCCTACTCCTGCTCCTAATGCATGTGATCTTATTTTGGTCCTTGTAAAAAATATCTATGACTTATTATTCAAGGCTGAAAGATTCCAATGACATTGAGGATGAGGAAAACTGGGTTAGAAATTTGACATCACAAACAGGTGATAATGAATTGTCCGCCTGTTTCCATTCCATTGGGTGGAGTGTACCATAAGCTGTTCTCACAGGCAGCTCATTGTCTTCGATTTTGTGTTTGTTTAATGTCTAAACTGAAATTTTATATTGATCAATAAGATCAGGATGCCAGAATTAGAGCAGCACCTATATCATGGTGTGTTTTGGAACTGGAGGGAAAATAATGGACTTTAATACAAAGAATGAAATAATGAGTGCCAAAGAAATGGATTTGAAGAGGTCTTTTAAAAGAGTAGATGGCATTAGGGATACTGCCAATTCTGGTTCACTCTTGCAGTAGTATTATTATAACCAGCGAAAAAGCATTGCCTCATTTAATGAAGGTCTTTAAGAATTTGTAATCATTTTAACAAGTGTTACTGATTGGACAATTGTTACTGGTGGGATTCTCTGACCCCGGGCTGGTCGGAGAATTGCCAGGCCGGGTACGATTCACGCGAGGCCGCCCCGACGCTGATCCGCCGATTCTCCGGTCACCGGAGCACCGGTGCTATTGGTGTCGGCGCCGGTCGGGGGCCGCTCTATGCGGCCCCCCCTCAGTGATTCTCTGCATGGGCTAGGCCGGGTGGCCGCCAAAATAGGCCGAGTCCCGCTGGCGCAGTTCACGTGTGGTCTTACCTGGTGGGACCTCGGCGTCCATCCTGTGGGGGAGGGGGTGACGCGGCCTGGTGGGGGGGAGGGAGGGTCCGACGCCAGGGGGGGCCCACCACCGTAGCCTGGCTCGCAATCGGGGCTACTGATCGGCGTGCCGGCTTTTCCTGGTGGGGGTCTCTTTTATTCCGCGCTGGCCCCGACACAACAAGGAAACTAGCGCGCATGCGCGATTTCACGCTGGCCCCAACGCATGCGCAGACCCACGGTGCCCGTTTGATGCCGGTATCGGCAGCTGGAGCTGTGCGAGTCATTCCAGTGCCGTGCTGGCCTCCTGTAGGTCTCATCGCTGCTCTTGGGGGCCTGTTGACGTCGCTGTAAAACACGACGGCATTTACGACGGCGTCAACACTTAGCCTCAGGATCAGAGAACCCCGCCCGTCCCTGGAGATAATGGTAGATCTGACACCATTCAGAATAGGGGCAAGACCCATGGGTCAGAAGTAATTCTAGGTCCAAATCCTGGAACTCCCTTCCTTACAGTTCAACCCAACATGGACTGCAGCAGTTCAAGAACGTAGCTATCTACCATCTTCTCTCAGCCAATTTGTTGCACAGGTAACAAATGTTCGCCTTGCTAGTGACGCTCACATTCCATGAAAGAAAAATAATGGGTTGAATTCTCCACCTCTCCAGCTGCATGTTTCTTGGTAGCAAGGGGATTCTCCATACCTGCCCCCGGCCAATGGGATTTCCCATTGCAGTTACACCACGCCGCCAGGAAACCCATGGGCAGGGTTGCACAGCTGGCAGAACGGAAAATCCGCTGGTGGTGAATTAACCCCAATGTCAAGTTGTTATTTATTCCTTGGTGGAATGATTTGTCCATCTAATTGGTGTACTTAGGATAGAGGGGTACCGATAGGGGTGCCCTTAGGATAGAGGGGTGACAATATCCTGGGGGGGGAAATTTGCTAATGCTCTTCGGTAGGGTTTAAACTAATTCAGCAGGGGGTTGGGAACCTGAATTGTAGCTCCAGTATACAGGAGGTTGAGAGTAGTGAGGTCATGAGTAAGGTTTCAAGGTTGCAGGAGTGTACCGACAGGCAGGAAGGTGGCTTAAAGTGTATCTACTTCAACGCCAGCAGCATCTGGAATAAGGTGGGTGAACTTGCAGCGTGGGTTGGTACCTGAGACTTCGATGTTGTGGCCATTTTGGAGACATGGATAGAGCAGGGACCGGAATGGTTGTTGCAGGTTCTGGGGTCCAGATATTTCAGTAAGCTCAGGGAAGGTGGTAAAAGAGGGGGAGGGGTGGCATTGTTAGTCAAGGACAGTATTACGGTGGCAGAAAGGAAGTTTGATGAGGACTCGTCTACTGAGGTAGTATTGGCTGAGGTTAGAAACAGGAAAGGAGAGGTCACCATGTTGGGATTTTTCTCTAGGCCTCCGAAAAGTTCCAGAGATGTAGAAGAAAGGATTGCAAAGATGATTCTGGATAGGAGCGAAAGTAACAGGGTAGTTGTTATGGGGGACTTTAACTTTTCAAATATTGACTGTAAACGCTATAGTTTGAGTACTTTAGATGGGTCCGTTTTTGTCCAATGTGTGCAGAAGTGTTTCCTGACACAGTATGTAGATAGGCCAACAAGAGGTGAGGCCGGATTGGATTTGGTACTAGGTAATGAACCAGGACAGGCGTTAGATTTGGAGGTAGGTGAGCACCTTGGTGATAGTGACCACAATTCGGTTAGGTTTACTTTAGCGATGGAAAGGGATAGGTATATACCGCAGGGCAAGAGTTATAGCTGGGGGAAAAGCAATTATGATGTGATGAGGCAAGACTTAGGATGCAAAGGATGGGGAAGGAAACTGCAGGGGATGGGCACAATTGAAATGTGGAGCTTGTTCAAGGAACAGCTACTGAGTGTCCTTGATAAGTATGTACCTGTCAGGCAGGGAGGAAGTGGTTGAGTGAGGGAACCGTGGTTTACTAAAGTAGTTGAATCACTTGCCAAGAGGAAGAAGGAGACTTATGTAAAGATGAGATGTGAAGGTTCAGTTAGGACGCTCAAGAGTTACAAGTTAGCTAGGAAGGACCTAAAGAGAGATCTAAGAAGAGCCAGGAGGGGACATGAGAAGTCTTTGGCAGGTAGGATCAAGGATAACCCTAAAGCTTTCTATAGGTATGTCAGGAACAAAAGAATGACTAGGGTAAGAGTAGGGCCAGTCAAGGACAGTAGTGGGAAGTTGTGCGTGGAGTCCGAGGAGATAGGAGAGGTGCTAAATGAATATTTTTCGTCAGTATTCACACAGGAAAAAGACAATGTTGTCGAGGAGAATACTGAGATATAGGCTACTAGACTAGAAGGGCTTGAGGTCCATAAGGAGGAGCTGTTAGCAATTCTGGAAAGTGTGAAAATAGATAAGTCCCCTGGGCCAGATGGGATTTATCCTAGGATTCTCTGGGAAGCTAAGGAGGAGATTGCAGAGCCTTTGGCTTTGATCTTTATGTCGCCATTGCCTACAGGAATAGTGCCAGAAGACTGGAGGTAGCAAATGGTCAAGAAGGGAGTAGAGACAACCCCAGTAACTATAGACCAGTGAGCCTTACTTCTGTTGTGGGCAAAGCCTTGGAAAGGTTTATAAGAGATAGGATTTATAATCATCTAGAAAGGAATAATTTGATTTGGGGATAGTCAATACGGTTTTGTGAAGGGTAGGTCGTGCCTCACAAACCATATTGAGTTCTTTGAGACGGTGACCAAACAGGCGGACAAGGGTAAAGCAGTTTATGTGGTGTATATGGATTTTAGTAAAGCGTTTGATAAGGTTCCCCACGGTAGGCTATTGCAGAAAATACGGAGGCATGGGATTCAGGGTGATTTAGCAGTTTGGATCAGAAATTGGCTAGCTGTAAGAAGACAGAGGGTGGTGGTTGATGGTAAATGTTCAGCTTGGAGTTCAGTTACTACTGGTGTACACAAGGATCTGTTTTGGGGCCACTGCATTTTTATAAATGACCTGGAGGAGGGCGTAGAAGGATGGGTGAGTAAATTTGCAGATGACACTAAAGTCGGTGGAGTTGTGGAAAGTGCGGAAGGACATTGCAGGTTAGAGAGGGACATAGATAAGCTGCAGAGCTGGGCTGAGAGGTAGCAAATGGAGTTTAATGCAGAAAAGTGTGAGGTGATTCATTTTGGAAGGAGTAACAGGAAAACAGAGTACTGGGCTAATGGTAAGATTCTTGGTAGTGTGGATGAGCAGAGAGATCTCGGTGTCCATGTACATAGATCCCTGAAAGTTGCCACCCAGGTTGATGGGGTTGTTAGGAAGGCGTATGATGTGTTAGCTTTTATTGGTAGAGGGATTGAGTTTCGGAGCCATGAGGTCATGTTGCAGCTGTGCAAAACTCTGGTGCGGCCGCATTTGGAGTATTGTGTGCTGTTCTGGTCGCCGCATTATAGGAAGGATGTGGAAGCATTGGAAAGGGTGCAGAGGAGATTTCATAGAATCATAAAATTTACAGTGCAGAAGGAGGCCATTCGGCCCATCGAGTCTGCATCGGCCCTTGGAAAGAGCACCCCATCCAAGCCCACACCCCCACCCTATCCACAGAACCCAGCAACCCCACCCAACACTGAGGGCAATTTTGGACACTAAGGGAAATTTAGCATGGCCATTCCACCTAACCTGCATATCTTTGGACTGTGGGAGAAAACCTGAGCACCCGGAGAAAACCCACGCACACACAGGGAGAACGTGCAGACTTCACACAGACAGTGACCCAAGCTGGGAATCGAACTTGGGACCCTGAAGCTGTGAAGCAATTGTGCTAACCACTATGCTACTGCGCTGCCCAGGATGTTGCCTGGTATGGAGGGAAGATCTTCTGAGGAAAGGCTGAGGGACTTAAGGCTGTTTTCGTTAGAGAGAAGAAGGTTAAGAGGTGACTTAATTGAGGCATACAAGATGATCAGAGGATTAGATAGGGTGGACAGTGAGAGCCTTTTTCCTCGGATGGTGATGGCTAGCATGAGGGGACATAGCTTTAAATTGAGGGGAGATAGATACAGGACAGATATCAGTTAGGTTCTTTACTCAGAGAGTAGTAAGGGTGTGGAATGCCCTGCCTACAACAGTAGTGGACTCGCCAACATTAAGGGCATTTAAATGGTCCTTGGATAGGCATATGGATGATAAGGGAATAGTATAGATGGGCTTTAGATTGGTTTCACAGGTTGGCGCAACATCAAGGGCTGAAGGGCTTGTACTGCGCTGTAATGTTCTATGTTCTATGTTCTACTTTTCTAGAAAGATTGTCAAACTATCATAGGGTAAAATTTAGGGCCCTCCTCCGTGGTGCGTTTGGTTGCAGGCGGGCATTTAATTGGGCAGGAGGGACCTTACCAACTTTTAACCTCCAGCCCGATTAAGCCTGTGGCAAGAAAGTCTGTGGACAGCCTGAACAATCGGCAGGTAATCGAGGCCCTTAAGTGGACACTTAAGGGCCCCATCCCAAACTACTGGTTTTAACCCAGTGTTGGACAGGGAACTCTCCTTGCAGGAATCCCAGAGCAACCCTTTGGGACTGTTTGCAAGCTCGTGGCAAGGGGAAGGCCTTGTTAAAACGCAGGGTCCGATTGAGGGACCCAGCCCATGAAGCGGTGTTCGCTAAGAGTCACACCGTACCTGTGCTGCCAATATGCCCAAACAGCCCCTTCCCATGACACTCCCATGCCATGCCCACTACCCCCCCACCACCCCCCCCCCCCCCCCCCCCCCCCCCCCCACCGCCTGTGGTGTTGTATCAGTGGCAACTACTACCTCCCAAGTAGTGCTGCATTCAATAGATCTGCCGGTCTGTGATTTACCGGCAGCCCTCGGCAGGCAGGAATCCCCCCCCCCCCCCCCCCCCCCCCCCCCGAGGGTCCTTGGTCCAGGGGAGGACCCACAACTGTCTAGCTAATAGTGATGGGCCAGGGGCGGCACGGTGGCGCAGTGGGTTAGCCCTGTTGCCTCACGGCGCCGAGGTCCCAGTTTTTTTTACCAGCTCTGGATCACTGTCTGTGTGGAGTTTGCACATTCTCCCTGTGTTTGCGTGGGTCTCGCCCGCACAACCCAAAGATGTGCAAGGTAGGTGGATTGGCCACGCTAAATTGCCCCTTAATTGGAAAATATTAATTGGGTACTCTAAAAAAAATTTTAAAATAGTGATGGGCCTTCCCTCAAAGAGACAGTGTGAGGCTCTCACCAACTCTCCAGCTGTCAGCAAAGATCCCAGTTGCCTCCATTAAATACATCCCATCGAGTCATCATGGCACAGAAGAAGTTCATTCAGCCCATAGGATGAATAAATATGTGAATAAGTATTAGTTGTTGAAATCATTTCAGATTAACTAACGGCCTCCACAGTTTCTCACAGAGATCATAGTATGACACAGCATAGACGAATGCCATTCAGTCCAATGTGTCAATTCTTTGTCCGAACTGTCCAATTTACCAAATGTCCTGTGCTCTGCAAATTGGTCCTTTTCAGATATTTATCCAATTCCCTTTTAAAAATTATTATTGAATCTATTTCCATCATCCTTTCAGTCAGCGTCTTCCAGATCATATAAACTCACTGTGTAAAACCATCGCCTCACCTCTCCAACCCGCTTGTCAGTGGAAACTGTTTCTTCCTTTATTCTCTATTTTTAGCCCTTCGTGATTTTAAGCACCTCTATTATAAGTTCCTTTGTTGCTTTAAGGAAAATAACCTGAGCTTCTCCAACCTCATGTCATACTTGAAGCGCCTCATTATAGAATAGAGCCATAGGCCGGGATTCTCCCTTCTGGGGACTAAGTCCCCATGCCGGTGGGAGAACCGGTGCCAACCACTCCGGCGTCAACAGCCCCCCGAAAGCCCCACCGGGGCCTGGAGAATTGCCGGGGGAGCCCCCGACAGGCGTGGTGGGAATCCCGCCCCTGCCCGAAAAACGGTGCAGGAGAACCGGGGATTCTTCGACCCAGTGGGGGTTCGGAGAATCTCCCCATAGAATCGCAACAGTGCTGAAGGAGGCCATTCAGCCGATCATGTCTGCACCGTCCCTTGGAAAGAGTGCCCTACCTAAGCCCATGGCCCCTACCCTATCCCTGTAACCCAGTAACCCCACCTAACCTTCTGGAGTCTGAGGGGCAATTTAGCACGGCCAATCCACCTAACATGCATATCTTTGGACTTTGGGAGGAAACCGGAGCACCTGGAGGAAACCCATGCACACATGGGGAGGAAGTTCAAACTCCACACAGACACACCCGAGGCCAGAATTGAACCCGGATACCTGGTGCTGTGAGGCAACAGTGCTAACCACTGTGCCCACTGCTGCGCTTGGTATCATCCTATTAAACCCTTTCTGCACACTCTCTCAAAACCTTCACATTTTTCCTAATGTGTGGTGCCCAGAATCCGGCACAATAGTCCAAATTGAGGCTGGACCAGTGGTTTATCAAGATTTATCATAACCTCCTTGCTTGCAATCCGCGCTTGATAATTCAATCTTCTGACAATGACGGCTCAACACTCCATTAACTCGAATGTCTCACTTCTGCCACAGTGACCAGGGCTGGTCACAGGGTTGGGATTTTCCAGCTCTGCCGAAAGTCAGTGGACTTTTGGCTGGACTGTTCCATCTCCCGCGGCGGGTTCCAACTTGGCAGGGCCAGAGAATCCCAGCTACAGATCCAACCAGAATGCTGCACAGACTGATCTTTCCCTATCTTTTGTCCACTGTGTTTTTTTAAACGGGATCTTCCGCTGCCTTGTATTCCTGCTGCTTTTGGAAAGTGACCCAGTGGGTCAGTCCGCGTGCGCGACCCGGACTGCCCGCCCAAAAATTACCCGGTGCCGTATAATGCCCCCCCCCTTCCCGGCCCTCCGATAAGCCCGCTCCCGGCAGGGCAGGACAATGTATTCCGACCGTCAGGACCATGTTAGATCCACGCCGTCGGGACTTCGGCCGGTCGGAGGGGGAGAATAGCAGGGTGGGCCTCCAACAATGGCCGCAGGTAGGGGATATGCGGTGGAGTCCACCGTTTTACAGGGGCCCGGAGAATCGGGGAACCAGCTCCGGTCCCGATTCCATGCAGGGAAATGGATTCTCCGCACCCCGGCACCAAAATCACGGCTGGCGCCGGGGCGGGGAATCCAGCTCGGGATTTCCCATTGAAGAACGTTCAAGCGGGCCAGAATCCCGTGGAAGGGGGTGAGCTGCAGGTGGGAAAAGAGAATCCAAACAGCCGGAGAATTCCGGCCTTTGCCAGGTCAGCAATTCTCATTTTCAGTTCAGTTGGGTGCAATCAAGGATCTATTAGGCATACAGTTGGAGGTACAGGAATTGATCATTGATTCTAATGTATTACCATGTCTGAAATAAATTACTGCCTTCCTGCCGCAAGCTCAAGTCTCACTGTAAGAATGTCTTCATTTGATGACCAGTACCAAGTCAATTCATCATATTGACTAGAATCAGTTGGCAGTCGTAACTTCACTGAGATTGTGATTAGAGTAACTGATGAGAGCTATAAAGATCAGAAAGCAGCAGCCACACTGTAGTTCTGGCCCTAACACTCAGAAAAATAGGTATTTTTTTATTTGCTTCACCCAAGCAGCTGGGTCTCTGCTCTCCCTGAGACACCCCTATCATTCGTTATGGCTCCAATCTGGGTTGGCTGCTTTACCAGCAAGGTTTGCAAGGTAAGCCGTGTGAGGGTAGAGCAGGAGTGCGAGGAAAACAGTCTGGAGAGGGTGGCAGTGATCAAGACTCTCACAAAGACGGTGAGGAAGTTCACTCCACGCATTTGCACAATGCTGACAAATGATACCAGGAGGTCCTGAAGACAGGTCTGGCGCTCACACTCGGATATTCAAGTCAACCATATTCTTGATTAAGATGCCTAAATGTGAATGAAAATGGTGTGACAACCGCTGGACTTTACAAGGCGGTTATAATTTAAAATGCCTCCTTTAACTTGAGGTGAAACAGCATTCTGTAAAGGGGGATGGTGAGGTGATATTAAATACCTCCCCCTCAGAGATGGGCCTGCGTAATCTGGTCAACATGGGGGAAAACTCAAACAGAAACCGATTGAAGTGATAGCTTTCACACCTTTGCACAGTGATTCAGAGTAAAGAGACAGCTGCTTTGTGAGACACAGAGAAAGAGGATGTGTGTGTGTGTGTGTGTGAGAGAGAGAGAGAGTTTTTGTTAACAGTCAAACAGGCTGTTTGCGAGAGTGAGTTCTCTGTTGGAAAGGAAGGGCCAGAACCGATGGGACGTTTGGAGATTTCTGGAACTAGGAGTTGCCAAGGTGGGAAAGGTCTCAGCTTGAAGGCTGAGCCTGAGTGGAAATACTTTTGAAGCGCACTGGGAGCTCCAACCTAGCGTGGTGGGGAGAGGTAAAACTGCTGGGGAGCCAGGAGCAACTTAGCATTTGTCCTCGTAATCATGCACAGCTGTCAGAAATACGGTGACCAGCAAAAACGGTTGTAAGAAATATCTTGATTGAAGTAAATGTCTTAAAACTTGAGATTTTGTCACTGGTCTCTCGGGGATTGTAACATGGTCCGAGGCCAATATGGGTTGGACGCATTTCGGGCTCATCAGTGAGACAAATGCAATGAAGAGAAAATCCCACCCCTTGCTGCCTTGTGTGTCAAAATGCTGGGCCTGTCTGGTACTCCGAGCTCACTGGGAAAACGTAGTGGGAATCATTGGTAGGGTTTGGTGGGGGGGGGGGGGGGGGGGGGGGGGGGGTTTGTCGGTGGGGGATGTACAGTAGTAAATCACTATTGAATACCACCAATGATAGTTGGCAATGCACACTCTGAGCCCAGGGTATGATCAAATGGTCATATTGCAAACCCAATAATCACAGAGAGCATGAACAAAGACCAAAGAACAATACAGCACAGGAACAGGCCCTTTGGCCCTCCAAGCCTGTACCAGTCATGATACCAACCTTTGCCAAAACCCTTAGCACTTCCTTGCGCCGTATCCCTCTACACCCATCCTATCCATGTGTTTGTCAAGATGAACACCGTTAATGTATCTGCTTCCACAATCTCCCCTGGCAACGCGTTCCACCCTCTGCATGAAAAAAACCTGCCTCGCACATCTCCTCTAAACTTTGCCCCACGGACCTTAAACCTATGCCCCCTGGTGACTGACCCCTCCACCCTGGGAAAGAGTGCCTGCCCATCCACTCTATCCATGCTCCTCATAATCTTGTAGACCTCGATCAGGTCACCCCTCAACCTCTGTCTTTCTAATGAAAGCATGAGTTCAAATCCCACCATTTGGGAAGTTGAATCCAGTTTTTAAATCAAATCATCAGGAAATGTGACAAGCTGGGATCAGTAATCGTCAGGATGAAGCTGTCAGGTTGCTGTAAAATCGCGACTAGTTCACTCATGTGCTGTCTTTACCCAGTCAGGTAATATATGGGATCCCAATCCCACGCCATGTTGATAGGTTCTTAGCTGGAACTCAAGGTGACCGAGCAAACCCCTCAATTGTATCAAGCCTCTCAATGACTAACTACCACCTTCTGTCGGGAAAATAAGAGTTGGACAATAAATGCTAGCCTTGCCAATGACACCCACATCCCATGAATGAATATTATTTCAAAAAAACATGGAAAATCATGAGATTTGGCTAGAGAATCATCTGCCAGATTCCCCTGGCAATTCTCCTCCCATCTAAACAAAGTAGAGAATCAGCCCTTCAAAGGAATGACATCAGACGGTTCGATGAGAGTGCGGTGACACTATTTTATGCATCTGTATTGTTTCTGAAATTAAATTTACTAAAGTGAATGGGGGGAGGAAATCACCTGTCAGCTGATAATAGGCCATCTGCTCGCTGGAGTGAATTATTTTGATTCCAGGAACTGAAGCAACCTTTTAAATGGTTTTGTTTGTTAGACGAGTAACTGAACCTGCTCTCCTCGAGTGTATCACCCAAATGCCGGCCTGTTCCATTTCACTTGCATGGGGACATAAAGCACCTGATGATCTGACGCCAGCTACACAGCAAGGGAATTGAACCAACAGGAGGTGAGGCAGTTCTGCATCATTAAATATCAAACTATCCATAACAACTCCAAAGGAATGGATGACTAAGAGAAAAATAATTTACTTCAGAGAACTTTCTTTGATGTAAGTTCTGACCCTATTCGTTACCTCTGTGGTGTATGGACCATAACTTTGTGGATAGCTTTCCTACATGTAAGTCGGAAGGTTGTTGATGTTAGCTGTTGATTGTGACTGGCTAAGGAATGATTGCAGAGATATAGGTATGTCTGGACAGCGGGAGAATGTAAATGGATGCAAATGCGTCCTAATGACCTACTTACATCCACATAGCGGGCCCGACAGTAAATTCTCCGAGCCCTCGCGATTCTCCGGTCCTCTGGGCCAGGAATCACATGGGCGCAGATTACAACAGGTGTTGCCAAACGTGCACTGGACGTGGTGGTCCTTGCAGTGGACCAAGGGGGTAATTCCCTAAGGAACTTGCTCCAAAGTCCATCTGAGGCTCACCTTTCTCCCCGTGCAATGCATGCCCTGCCCACCCCTCCCCTACCAGAACCCCCATACCCCCCCCACCCCACCCCAGAGACCCCCTAAAATGGAAAACTCCCCCCTCCAAGGACCCCTAACTAGAGAAATCCGCCCAAGGAGCCGCTAACTAGGCAACCCCACCCCCGGGACCCCTAGGAAAGAGACCCATGTCGGGAAGCTAGAGAGCAGTCCAGACAGGGGCATCGAAATCAACAATAGTTGTGACACTTACCTAGACGCATATGTGTTCTTTCCTGGACATCAACCACAACAACGACAGTTAGCATTTCAATCACGCCCCTTCATGCTTGAGTGCTTTTGAAGTGCTGAGCTGGAAACTGACAGTGGTTGCTGTTTGCAAACATCGTGGTTTCAGTACTTAGATTTACTCACCCATGAAGAGGATGAATGAAGCAAATTTCACGGCTGGTTTGTGGAAGCTGCCTTTAATGAGGATGCGGGAGTCCAAACCCAGTAAAAGTAAGATTTATTTTCCAATTCAGGGCAATTTAGCCTGGCCAATCCACCAACCCCGCACATCTTTGGGTTGTGGAGGTGAAACCCATGCAGACACAGGGAGAATATGCAAACTCCAGACGAACAGTGAGCCGGAGCTGGGATCAAACTCTGGTCCTTGGTGCCGTGAGGCAGCAGTGCTAACCACTGTGCCGCCCTCGAGTAAAAGTAAGATTGAAGTTTTATTTACAAACAATGACCGGATTCTCCATTCTGGGATGCCCTGATCGTGTTCCCTGATGGGATGGAGAATCGGGCATCGGGGTTCACCTGATCGTGATGCTCCCACCCCCGATGCTGGCAGGAATGATTTCCATCATGGCCGCATGCCAGCCGGGAAATGTAAATCAATGCAAATGGTTCTTAATGACACCATAAACTGCAGCCCTCCATGATTCTCCATTCCCTCGGCCGGGAATCACATGGGCGCGGATCACTGCCTGCGTGGTTCTGGCATGGTACACCTTGCGGTGGGCCAAAGGAGTAATGCCCCCACCAAGGAGTTACTCCCGTGACCTACCACAAGGTCCACCACGCCAGTGCCTTGCTGGTGGAGACCTTCCAACCCAAGCGAGGGCCATCACTCCCATAATGCACTGCCTGCCTATCTCCCTCTACCAGTCCACACCCCGTGTTCCCCTCAGGGACCCCTGTAATAGGGGGACCCAACCCAGGGACCCCTAAAATAGGGGGACACCCGAGAGACCCCATGACCAAAGGGACAACCCTTAGGGATCCTTGCAATAGGAAGCACCGCCACAACGACCCCTGTAATAGGGGGACTCCCCACAAGGACTTGCAATAGGTAGACCCCCCTCCCACAGGGGCCCTATATTGGGGGATCCCGCACAGGGATCTGTGTATTGGGGGACCCTCCCAGGGACCCCCTGACCAAAAGGACCCCCCATAGGGACTCGTAATAATAGGGGAAGCCTACACAAGGACCCCTGTAATAGGGAGATCCCCAGGGACCCTCATAATAGGGGGACCCCAACAGGGACCCCAGTAATAGGGAGACCCCCACGCCGAGCCCTGAAATAAGGTGTCCCTTGTATTCCTACGGGTGGCATAGTGGCACAGCGGTTAACATTGCAGCCTCACAGCACCAGCTGGGTTCAATTCCAGCCTTGGGTGATTGTTTGTGTGCAGTTTTCACATTCTCCCCGTGTCTGCTAGGGCTTCCTCTGGGTGCTCTGGTTTCTTCCCACGATCCAAAGATGTGCAGGTAGATTGGCCATGCTAAAAATTTCTCCTTAATGTCTAAAGGTTAGTTGGGATTGCGGGGATAGGGTGGGGGAGTGGGCCGAGGTAGGGTGCTCTTTTGGAGGGCCACTGCAAGTGGAACTAGTGCGATTCCAACGCACGTCGGCGTGTGATTCGCCAGGGTTGGGATTGGCATTCGAGAGCCTGACAAGCTGCAGCCGCATATGAGCACTCCACTCCCCATACACTCTCATTCCAGCCACAGAGATGACACCCTCTAACAGCGGCACCGAGGTTAGATGATCCAGAGCTGGAGACACTACTGCCGTGAATAAGAGGTGGTACATCCTGTTCCCTGGGGTGAGAAGGAAGCTGCCACCCACTGATGCCAACCGGACCTGGCGCAGGTGGCAGAGGCCATGAGCAGGTGGCAGAGGCCCACCGCAAAGACCGAGCAGCAGGTCAGGAAGAAGCTACATGACATCCTCACGGTGGGCAAGCTGAGTCACAGACCCTGAGCCCCGCCACCACCCTCGTCTCACACATCCTCCAACTATCAACCCCCCTCCCCCTCGCCCATGCAGACCCTAGCAGGAGGGCCATGTAGCAGTGCTAGGTAAGGATGGGCAGGCCAGCCAAGGTGAGTCACTACCTCTGTGCCTCGGCACCAACCCCCGCCCCTCACATCCATAGCCCTCCCCCCTACTAGAGGTGATTGACCCCCACCCACCCACAGGCCGCTCGTACCCCATTCCGCACTGCAGGCCAACATCCATACTGCCCACTGATGCAGACCCCACATTCTTTCTGCATCCCAGTTTTCACATTGTGCATTATGTAACCCCCTAAGCGAAGGCAGGGCCAGGGGGAGTAGTGCAGGGTAGCCAGGCGGTGGGCTGTGGGGTGGGGGTCGATGGGTACGGAACACCATTGCCCACTTTGCACTTAGTGCCATGGGTCGTAGGCCAGAGGCCACCCCCGGGTACCCTCTGGCTCCAGCCGGCCCATCAGCTGTATGGGTGCGCTCCAGCACAACCAGTGCATTTTGTTGCTGGGATAAGTGTGTGTGGGGAGTGTAATGTGTATGTGCGGCTGCAGCTTGTCAGCCTCCCGAGTGTCAATCATGAACCCTGTGAATTCTACACTGTTTTTCATTGGAATTGATTGTGTTCCACACGGTGCTGGTGCTAACCCCTCAATAGTAGCGGAATCGGTCCAGGTGTGACGCCAGTTTTTCTGTCGTGAAAGTCCACAAATTTTGCGTTGGTGTCAAGACTTAGTTTCAGAAACAAAGAATCCCGCCCCTTGTCTTTTGTCTTGCAGGATCACCTGGCAACGGGATGGGTCCATCTGGGGTCCCTCACCCCAGCCGCAACCTTGCAGGGGACGACACTGACTTCTCGTCACTCCTGTCACCAACACCCTCCACCATCCCAGAGTCATTCACCTCAGTTGGGCATTGTAGTGAAGAGGCTCATCGGGCATTCTCTGGTGCGCACGACATACATGCAGCGGTACATCAGGTGGAGGTAGAAACCCATGAGGGAGTGGATGGTTGGAGTGCGGCCCAGCTCCAGCAACTAGCTGCCAACCAGACGGGTCTCGGGCATCTGGAAAGGGCGGTCCCATCAATGTTGGAGATGCAGTCGCAGAACCGGGGACAACAGGAGGGGTTGTCATCCAATACGTGCAGGTGCACTTTGAGGAGTCCAACCACCTGCACGGGACGATGTCGACAATGCGTGCCACCCAGGCCAACGGTGGCGGCCGTGGTGGAGGCCTTGAGTGAGAAGGTATCGGTCAAGATGTCCAAGGCCTGGGGCACTCTGTGCGGGCAGTGGCCATTGCACAGGCAGCCATATACCATGGCCATATCGACACTGCAGCAGTGCTCCAGAGCTTGGACCCATCGCAACGTGCCACGGCTGCGGGCACCAAGGGCATTGGCCTGGCACTGGCTGGCTTGACAGGGCACAATTGCAGAGGTACATGGCACAGTCCCAGAGGGATGAAGCACAGTCCCTGTGCTCTGTGGCCACGTGGATTTAGACCCTGGGTCTCCAGGATTAGCAGCACCAGGTGGAGGGGGAGCCACGGAGCTCACTCCGGCCACAACCCCTTCCCATAGAGTATTCGGGACCATCGTACACCACACGGGAGGAGGTGGTGATAGGGCCTGTGCCACTGACTCCTGCAGGGGAAGTGCTGGAACACCTCAGCACCTCTGAATCTCACCACCTCTCCCTGGCACAGCCAGTGGACAGCGGGCAGATGAGGGTGGCACCACGCCACCTGTGACACCCAAAAGTCTGCCGCTCCCATCCAGGTCTGGTCGCTCCAGAGGACCCAGGTCGCAGGGTGAGATACACAACAGGCTGCTTCCACAACCGATGAACCGCCTGGGTAACCACGTGGACGTAGCGCTAGGACATGCAAGATTAGAAAGGTTGACACAGTTAAGTTGGCATGGTTGAAGCAATAGGTTAGCGATAGGAGCTAGGGCACAATACTTGTACACGTCACAATAAACACCTGTTCACCAACGTTCCAAACTGCCTCAGTCGTCTGTATGAACGGTGTGAATGATGTGCTGGGCTGGGTGCAGAGGGTATGCCGGGTTGAGAGAGACGGGGGTATGTGGGGTCGTGTGGGGGGGGGGGGGGGGGGAGAGAGAGACTGGTGGTGTGGGATGCGAGTGTTGGAGGTGGACACAGGTCAGGGCACTCGGAGATTACCCCGGGGTCACCATCTGGGGCAGCAGGGGACGGAGCCAGATATGTGTGTGTGCCATGTGTTAGGGCCTACCCGGCTAGTGACCCAGCACAGTACAACACTCCGGTACCCAACTGTGCCCCCCCCCCCCCCTCCCCCCAACCCGGACTCCCTCCCCACCCCTGCCACCCAAGGAGTTTAATGGGACCATGAGATGGATTGGCCAACACACATGCAGGGATCACCCAAAAGACAGTGGAACGTGCTACCGAGGGCAGGAGACAGACTTTGTTGAACGATGTGGAGCACCAGAGCTCATCCTGGGACAGGTCATCATTTGCCATCCCATGAACCAGACCGACTGATACTGCCAACCCAGGGTCAGCACCTGTCGGGAAGCAGGTGGGAAGCTCAGAGAGGGGTGCATGTGTGAGGGTGGGGGTGAGGGGGAGGGGGCAATGGAGTGATGGAAGGGGGGACAGGGGGTGGGGTGGTTGGAAGGGGGTGGAAGGGGAGGGTGGGGGTGGGATGGGACGTTTGGTCTTACGGCGGCCAGGCTGTCTAGTCGGTGACCCTGGAGGTGATTCAATTTTCCCATGCACTTTGTGCCTGCCCGGGTCCCATGCCCTATCCATCTTGGCCCTCCTCCGAAAGCTCGTGTTTAAAACAAACCTGTTGGACCTCAACCTGGTGTTGTAAGACTTCTTACTGTGCTCCTCCAGCATGTCACCCCTCTGCTGTGCCATGTTGTGGAGGTTACAACAAACATCATGATGTGGGAGACCCTCCTAAGGCTGTATTGGAGGCCACTCCAGAGCCGTCCAGGCAAATGAGCCCCATCCTCAGGATGCCAATGCTGTACTTGATGATATTCCTGGTCGCTGCCTGGGCGTAATTATAGCGGTTTTCTCTGTCATTTTGAGGCCTCCGGATAGGCATCATCGGCCACGGCAACAGTGGATAACCCCTGTCACCCAAGAGCCAACCCTTCACTCAGGGGAGTGTTTGAAGGTGTTGGGAACTGTCGAGTGCACAGGATGAAGGCATCTCGCACGCTGCCTGGGCATTGGCGCAGGCATGCATGATATACAGCTGGTGGTCACACACCAACTGAACATTGATGGGGTGGAATCTCTTACGGTTTATGAAGGGCACGTCCTCATGCGGCGGTGCTCGTAGGGGGCCATGCATCCCGTCGATCACCCCCTGGACCTGGGGCATCCCAGCAATGGCGGCCAATCCTGCTGCCTGGGCAACCTGGTGGGCTCAGTCTATATTCAGGTTGAATGTATTGTGCCGCCTGGCATACAGGACCTCCGTTACCGCATGGATGCACCATAATTAATTCTCCTGTCTCTATCTCTAAGGAACCAATGTTTACTTTAGCTACTCTCTTCCTTTTTACTTGTAAAATCTCTTACAAATTTTTTTTACATTCCTGGCTAGTTTGTTCACATATTAACTTTTTGTTGTCCTTCTGCTGGTTTCTGAAGCACTCCAAATTCTCAGAATTGCTATTATTATTTGCACACTGAAAAGCCCCTTCTTTGAATCCAATAATCATCTTAGCTTCCTGAGTCATTCTGACTGATGAGTTCTGTTAAACGGAATGCATTTTTGTTGAACATTTTGAATTGTTTCTTTGAATGTTTGCCACTGAGGGTAGCGGGCAAGGATTTGGCAGCAGGCATCTTCAGTCAAGGAATGGGTATCTGGACATCAATGAGAAGAAGAATCTGCAGGGGATTGGGGTGGAATCGGACTGGGATTGGATAGAGATCTGTTGACGGAGTTGGGTGGTGGGAGCAGATGGGATTGCCTGGTATGATGTGGGAGTTTGGGTGGTGAGATCTGGATGGAGTTGGGATGGGTTTGGGGTAGCACCAGGTGGTGTAATCAGGTGGTGGGATTGGGATGTAATTAGAGTGGGATCAGAGTGGGATCAGGATGGAATTGGGTGGTAAAATGGAGGGGAAGGTTTCCAGAGTGATTTGAGGTCCCCCCCACTCCTCATCCATCAATAGAGGGAAGACCATCAGTGAATTGTCTGGGGATTAATGTAACGTTTCACATTTCTGTTGTGGTTGAAAATCCTCAATTTAGCACAATTGTAAAACAGTCTGAACTTCCTTAATCTCTCCACTGTGACTGAAGGCTGAGGGAATAAAGGATGTGCCTACATTTCAAGAAGCCTGTAATATAACACCTCATGGCGGCAGACTCCTGACACAATATTGCAATACAGATGTATAATTTACATCAGTTTCCAGCAAACTTGTAGATATTGCTCGTCTTTTGGCAGAGAGATGGCAGTCTAATTCAAAGTGTTGGCTTGCCAAGGTTCCTTAAAGCCTCAACCCTACAATGTACATCTTAGTCGTCCTTTGTCTCATCACTACAACCATCAATTAATTGTTACAACATCCTAATTAAAGATGATGGAAGAAGCGGCACCCTTACCCACACAACCAAAGCAGGACAACTTGGAGGCAAGATTTGAATTTTGATTTAAAGTTCCAATCGGTAGTTCCACTTGTCTTCAGGGATCTAACTTACTCGTAGCCCTCCCTCAACACAATGATTCTCACTCTCTATGTAATGTGGTGCTCCCACGTTGAGAAGTAGGGAAGGGCAAATGATTACCAGGCAATTGGACTGATTCAGAGTTCTGGAAATAGTTCTGGTGTCAGACCAATGACCTAAAAATGGTCATTGCATGTCAATTTGTTGTGAAAGTGTAGAACAGGATACATAACTTATTTACATGATATCTTGTAAGTGTAATACAATCAAACACATGCTGCGAATTGTGAACTGTCACACAGTTGATAGCACTCTTGCTGCTCCATGTGGATTCAGAATCATAGAATCGTAGAACGCACCACCCATCTGAAAGAGCAACCTATCCAGACCCCCCCCCCCCCCCCCCCCCCACCCCCCCCACCCTATTCTCTCCTGACCTTTTGGACACAAAGGGGCATTTCTATCATGGCAAATCCACCAACCTGCACATCTTTGGACTGTGGGAGGAAACCGGAGCACCGGGAGGAAAGCCCCGCAGACACATGGAGAATTTACAAACTTAACACAGTCACCCAAGGCTGGAATTGAACACGGGGTCCCTGGCACTGTGAGGCAGCAGTGCTAACCAATGTACCACTGTGCTGCTGCTCTGGGCCCCTCAGACACTGCTTTAGGATTCAGACTGCTGGCTGAGGGGGTGCTGCATTGTTGGAAGGGCAGTGCAGATGGATGCTACATTAGCATAGGGGTAGAACTGAGGGAGTGCTGCACTGTCAGATGGTCAGTGCTGAGGGACTGCTGCACTGTCAGAGGGTCAGTACGGAGGTAGTGCTACATTGTCCGAGGGTCAGTACTGAGGGAGTGCTACACTGTCCGAGATCAGTACTGAGGGAGTGCTGCACTGTCAGAGGGTCAGTACTGAGGGAGCGCTACATTGTCAGAGGATTAGTACTGAGGGAGTGCTGCACTGTCAGAGGGTCAGTACTGAGGGAGCGCTACATTGTCAGAGGATCAGTACTGAGGGAGTGCTGCACTGTCAGAGGGTCAGTACTGAGGGAGGGCTGCACTGTCAGAGGGTCAGTACTGAGGGAGTGCTGCCCTGTCAGAGGGTCAGTACTGAGGGAGTGCTGCACTGTCAGAGGGTTGGTACTGAGGAAATGCTGCACTGTCCCAGGGTCAGCACCGAGGGCTGCCTCTTAGGGATGCAATAAAACCCATTTCCAACATGAGTGCTGAAGTTTGACCTGCTATTCTGGCCAATATTTATCCTTGAACCATGCCTAAAAACTAACTGGCCTTGCATTTAATTGCTCTTTGATTGTGTGATTCTGCGATGAGAAAATTGGCTGCTACAGTTCCCAACATTCAAACAATGGCTATAAATTTGGAGTGGCTGCAAGGTATGTTGATGTGTCCAATGTTTATATAGAATTGCAGATTCTTTCTTCATAAAGAGGCCTGAAAACGTGCATAACATGTGTCTGCTCTTCCGGAATCGAGGCTGCAAACAGGCTTGGGACCTGCAGGACTGTCCACTTCCCTTACTGAAGGGACCTGGATAGCCATGCCCATCAGGAGCATGAGTCCAAGGACATGGAAATCGCTAGCCCTCTTTCTCCTCGTTTCAACTTTTTCACCCCATGTGTCATGTTCAAGTTATGCTTTAGTCCTACCCATATGAGACTGAAATCTGGGATCGAGCATCATGCGCATCCTATTTGCTTCAATACCCTTCTCAACATTCGGGTAACTCTGGGAGTGATCCAGAAAGCCACAGATCTTCAGTTGCAGTGGTGCTCAATTAAAGCAGAGCAAAGTATTGTGCTGATGTCTTCATCAAACTTTTGTCAACGGAAAGTATGTACCAGCCCCCAACAGGTTGCATTCGCCCATCACCTGTACGTTCACTCATTGGCTCCCTGTCCTCAATTTAAAAATTCTCACCCTCCTCATCAACTGGTTTTTTGTCCTTGTCCCTCTCTAACTGTATAATCTTCTTCAGCTTTCCCAGAAATCTGTGCTGCTCTCGCTCTGACCTCTTCTGCATCTCCCACATCCTTTTAATCACATTTGAGAAACATTTGGATATGTATTTGAGGTGTCATAACTGGCAAGGTTATGGGATTATTCTGGTTAACTCCTTCCTGGGCAGAACAGATATGGTGGGCTGTAACTCGTTCTATATTTCCAAGTTTCCTTCACTATTGGCGGGCATGCTTTCAGCTACCTCAGTCCCGATTTTCCCTCCCTAAACCTCCTCTCTCTCCATTAACATTCCTGAAAACCTGACCCATTGGCTGAGCTTTCTTAGGTCTATCCTAAACGTCTCCTACTCCAATGCTGAGAAGGGTATTGAAGCAAATAGGGTGCGCATGATGTTGAGTCCCAGATTCCAGTCAGTCGTGTATGGTAGAACTAAAACATAACTCAAACATGACAAGTGGGGTGAAAGAGGGCTCTAATGAAATTATCTCTGACAAACACACCTGCGAAGTGCCCTGGGATATTTCGCTATGTTAAAGACGCTATATAGATGCAAGTTGTTATGACAATGTTATAATCGCAATTGGGTTATTCCAGCCAGATGTGCAGAGTGACGAGCTGATGACAAAGTGATCTTCACGTATCACGTCTGTTCACTTACACAAATCCTAAGATGGATATCACGCAACACAATTTCCAATTGCTTTCTGAGTGCATTTAAAATATTTCTAAACCAGCATAGGCTGAAGTTGTGCATGTTTGAATTTTAATAAGTAATACATTTAAAAACGTTTTCTATGCTAGTCATATACTGCATATCATAAATAAGAATAATCCTATTACTGAGATTGTGTTGTGATCTCCACAAGTGAACATATAATTCTGCTGACAGATTTCACAGACTTGCAAATTCCTTGAGTATTTAGCACAGGGTGTTCCTGAATGTCAATGCAGATACTCTGAAGAACATTAAACTCAAATGACAACCTCTATATTACTGTCGGCAAGTCAAAATCCTTTGATCCTTCTGAGTTTGAGAGCTCTTTATGCTATTAGTTCCTTCAGACTTGTGGTCAATTAATTTATTTCTTTATCAGTATCAGAGACAGTCCCGTAATGTTTATGCTGAGAATCACGTTGGGCTTGGGTTTAAATCTCTCTGCCTTCCTCGAGTTATTGATCTAGGCATTGACCTTCATTTCCCACTAAGTGGTTATGTGGTACCAGGATCTGCTCTGCTGTCCCATCACAATGAGGAGGTGGGGCAATTATCTCAGAGTAATTCAGAATGTCATGGGTTCAAATCTCACACTGGAGGCTTGAGCACATAATGCAGACTGTCACTCCCAGAGGGAATAATGCACGGTTGGAAGCTGTTGTCTTTAGGGATGAGATGATAACCTCAGGACCCCGGTGCACTCCTGAACGAACGTAAAATATTCACCGGCCATTAGCTCGGCGAAGAGCAGAGGAGTTTATCACCAATGACTTGGCCAATATTTATCCTTCAGCCAACATCACCAAAAGAACACCGATTATTGAATCATTATCTCATTGCCTCTTGTGGGATCTTGCTGTGTGCAAATTGGGGCTGCTGTGATTCCTTCATTACAACAGTGATTACGCTTCAAAAAGTATTTTAATTGGCTGCAGTGTTTTACGACATCATGAGGGTGTGAAAGATGCATCAGAAATGCAAGTACTTTCTTTTTAGAATCTTGCAGCAGACGAATGTAACAGGTATGAGAGCCAGTCACACAACCATGCAGTCAGGTATGTGCATTACTGGGTGATATCGGTGAGATGTTTAAAGCCTTACTGATATACAGAAAAGAACATCCTGTTTATATCAGGGCAACAGTCAGTAGCTCCAATGTTGCACATCCCAGATCAAGTTCAATGGGAAATCACCACAACCATTTTCCCTCGGCAATCTGATGGCATTTCCATGGGAGGTACACTAGTGGATAGAAATAGGAGGAGGCCATTCAGCCCCTCGAGCTTCTTCCATCATTAAATTAGGCTTCCGCTAACCTGCATCTTAACTCCACTTTTATCCACCTTGTTTCCATAATGCTCTTACGGTGGCACAGTGGTTAGCACCGCTGCCTCACTGCACCAGAGACCTGTGTTAAATTCTGGCATTGTGTAACTGCCTGTGTGGAAGTTTCACATTCTCCCCGTGTCTGCGTGGGTTTCCTCCCACAGTCCAAAGATGTGCAGGTTAGGTGACGTTGTGGGATTTGGGCGCGGGGAGTGGACCTAGGCGACTGTTTGGAGGATCTGTGGAGATTCGATGGCCGAATGACCTCCTCCTGAACTGTAGGGGTTTTTTGATTCTATGAAATCTATGATCTAGGATCAGGTCTGCATCTTTTTTTCGCATGGGGTTATGTTTTACTGATGTGCTGTTGCCCCATGCTGTCTCCATACCTGCTGTAATCTTTGTGTGAGCAGGTAACCAAATCACCTGCCCTCGCTGTGAATGCAGCTCCCTGCCAAAACAGGAACTCCCCTCAACACCTCCAACAACATTGCCCAATATTCAGGCACTTTGCAAGAGCAGAAGTTATTCCAATTCCCTTACCTGCATTTTCGGATTCAGGTCCTTTAAGTATCACTAGCGCTGAGATCCTCTTGCAGCTGAACATATGTTGTGGGGTGCGTAACAAGTGGATACATTCAATGAACCTGCATGATTCAGGTTCTCAAATAGAACAACAGATCAGCCAGTAAGGCGGTATGATGTCATGGCAACACCAGCTCTGATGCCTCTGGCATGTGGAGGGCACGTCCATGTAGGCACCCTAGCATGGGTCATGCCAGAAGCCATTAAACGCCTAGTGCATGAAGGCCTTATGTAGTGTTACCTACAAATCTGAATTTTTCACCCTATGAATCTCAGATTAACAATTTTCAATTGACCTCCTTCCTCCAATCCCAACTGCTCCCTCCCTCAGTCTCAACAGCTTTTTGGATAAGGGAGTGGCACTATCTTTCGTGTTATCTCCTTGTTCTGGGCTTCCCGACAAAAGCAATTGTTTCTCTTCACAATTCCGCTGAATCTTTCAATCCATTTATGAATAAAATAGTTTGTCACCAAGGAGTAGTTACAATATATTTTTAAATCCATTCTCCAATGAATGCTGTTGTTGATTCTTCTTTGAAGAAATCAAAAAGCGGATTAAAAAAAACAAAATTCAGAAGGGGAGGAAAAGGAAAGGCAAACTGTGACTGCAAAGGGGAAATAAAACAAACATGGCTTTCAAACAAAATGTCAGCTTCTCATTTACTTCTGGTCCTTTGAGAATTGTTGTTACTTTATTGCGTTACATGATTGTTTAGTCAATTTGTATGTAATCGTAAGAATAAGATTTATGGAGGATATGTTATGGTCTGCACTGAGTGATGATAATAGTCACTAAATAACTAAATAGTGATTGCAAGTGGGAGATTTATCCTGTCTACTCTGCATATATCACACATATTTAAAACAGTTGGTAAAATTACAGTTAGAAAATATTTCTTAAAATTCATTCTTGAGATGTGTGTGTTGCTACTGTGGCCAGAATTTATTGCCCATTCGTAGTTGCCCAGAGAGGATTGTGATGGGTCACCTGAATCAATCTATTTCAGACTTTATTCTTTGCATGTTTGGGGCGGCACAGTGGTTAACACTGCTGCCTCACAGCTCCAGGGTCCTGGGTTCAGTTCCAGCCTGTGTGGAGTTTGCACTTTTTTCCCATGTCTGCGTGGGTTTCCTCCGGGTTCCTCCCACAGTCCAAAGGTGTGCAGGTTAGGTGGGTTACAGGTATAGGCCAGGGAGTGGGTCTAGGTAGAGTGCTCTTTCAGAGGCATGTACAGACTCGATGGGCCAAATGGCCTCCTTTCTATGGTCCTATAACAGGGCTGCAGCACAGAAAGGTCCACAAGTGAAAACATCTTCTCTACATTGGCCCTACTAAAACACTTTTAAAATCTTTAAAACGCCAGATCACCCCTCAGACCTGACTATAACACGGAAGGAGCTTCAGTTATTCAGTATATTCTCCCCACAAAGATCGATCCCCCTTTCTGCAGAGCAGGTCAGCATGGAGCACACCAGCTCCACACCGACTTTGCTTCCTGGGGCTGGGGGTAGGGGAGTGGGAACATGTGCCCCTGTACTATTCATCCCAATGATTATATAATTCTATCGACTGGATTTTGCCAGGCTGATGAGGAACCCAACGATGGATGGCAAAGCCAGGGCAACTTTACCCTGGCAGATCCGCCCACACCCGCCTACTACAGTTTAGGCCCATCTGATAGCTATTTAGTTGCCTTCTGACTTCTTAGCCCTTTAATAGACAGGGGGAGGGATTCTCCGACCTCCGACCCTGAAATTGTGTTCAGTGATTGGCCGGAGAATCCCCTTTTGCGCTGAAAGCGGGGGCGGCGCTGCTTTTGCGATTCTTCATCCCCTCCAAAACGGCACACTCACAGAGTGCGCCACACGCCATATGGACGGCCTCAGGATGTCACCTGAGGCCCTCCGCCAATGCTTGGCCCCCCGATAGGCCATTTCCCAACAGCGTGGGTCACATACTATTTATTTTCATGAATCCGGCGTGGCGGCTGCGGACTGAGTCCAGCACCCCCACAGTCAGGTGGGAGCCGTTCCACGGGCAGGGGTGGGCTTTGGCAGGGGCTGGGGGCACTGGTGCAGGTGGTCGGGGGTGGCGAGCATGGTCAAAGGTGGTCGGTTTTGGCTGACAGGTCCACACTCGGCCAGCGCCATGTTATACGGCACAGCCGCTGCAGGATGCCGCCATGCACATGCACGGCCACAGACCCGGCAATTCTCTGGCTGTATACGCAGCTAAAGCCTGGGGCTTTACGCTCCGTGCCTGCTAGCTACCCACCAGACAGAAGATCGGTGCACTTTTACGCCATTTCTCCGGGCACAAAACGCCACTGTTTCCACGCCGGCGTCAGCACTTCGTCTTCAAATCAGAGAATCCAGCCAAGGAACTTTCCTAAGAGCTGTTGGCTGTATGATAGAAAGAAGCTCTTCAGACTCAGCAGCGCAACTGGGAGCAATGGACATTACTGGGACTGCAGGCAGCCAAGGGGATAGATCAATGGATGCTGCCCTTGGAACTAGTTGTACAAATAGGTAATGGTTAATTGATTTTTGAGTAAAGATGTGTAAGAATCTCTCCCTCCCTCTATCTCCAGTCTACAGTCAGTTTTGGATTTTCAGCCTGGATTTATCTGTGTCTGAAAACAAGGTTTTTGGTTATTGAGTCCAGTCAGACAGTCCAGTGGTGGTAGAGAGGGGTGAGGCCATTGCTCTGGGGTCAGCCACTGCCAGCAGGGAGGTCAGTGTTTGGTCACCATCCAGTAAGGAACCATATTCTGAAGAACGGACTTGAAATATTAACTCTGTTTCTCTCTCCACTGATGCTGCCAGACCTGCTGAGTTTTCCCAGCATTTTCTACTTTTATTTCATTTTTCCAGCATCCTCAGTACTTTACTTTTAAGTAAGGAATCATGTCTTTCCACAGAAATCTTCGGGTCGTGCTTGGTTCCATGTTGGAGGCAGCTGATGCAGTCACTCACTCTGTCCCCTTTCGATTACAGGTATCAGCACAAAGAGAGTGAGGCCTGACCCCACTCTAGCCAGCCTGCTCTCTGATGTAATGGTACCGATATGTGCACCCATTGAGAACTCCAATGGGAGGGTGGCGGACATCATATGGAGAATTTGGTCCAGCAGAGCACCCAGTTTCAGCTGGACATGCACACCGATCTGTACTCCATCGCCATGTGTGAGCTTTGGCAGTGGCTAATTGAGATGACAACGGAGCACCTGCAGGTGCCACTTTCCCTCAAGGACTGCCCTTGGGCACTCAAAGAGAAGAGAAGCATCAAGCAGATACCCCTGGGCCTCCAATCAGGGCTCTTTGAGGGTGCTTGGCCGTTCTGATTCCCCTGTGTCTGTGACTCCATCAGCTCCGGTGTACCTGCCCCCGAGCAGGAGACCCAAACTAAGCTGGAGCACTTCAGGCCTCAAGGCTCCACAAGAAGTCTGCCAAAGTCATCAAAGACAACAGGGCCTAATGGTGAGCAGGCTGCCGAGGATGTCAGGGTAATACTTTGATGCACTGGCACGTAACGTAAAATAACAAAGTACTAATCACACTATGGTGGCACAAATGCTGATTGCTGATTGTTGGTGCACTCATAGTTAATGTGGCACAGTGGTTTGCACTGCTGCCTCACAACGCCAGGAACCCAGGTTCAATTCCAACCTTGGGTGACTGTATGGACTTTGAACATTCGCGCCTGTGTGAGTTTCCTCCCACAGTCACAAAGATGTGCAGGTTAGGCAGATTGACCAAGCTAAATTGCCCTTAGTGTCCAAAGGTTCAGTGGGGTTAGGGGGGTAGGGCACGGGAGTGGGCCTAGATAGGGTGCTTGTTTAGAGGGTCGGTGCAGCTCGATGGACCGAATGGCCTCCTTCTACATTGTCGAGACTCTATGATTCTATAATATATGTCCAGTTGCCCTTTAAGGAGGTCTGTTGCCTTTTCTTTGCATCTAATCACTTTAATGCCTGTGCGCACCCCCTATATTCAAGGCAGCAACCTCTGCCTGAGTATATGTCCCTCTGGAATCAGGTGTGCGTGCGCAGGCAGACATTGATCTTTGCTAGGGCCCTTGCAAGCCTTATGTGAGAGCCTCCCACATGTGCTGATCCGTAGGTTGGCACTCAACCTGTTTTGCCAGGTTATGAACACACCTCCCTTGGCCATCAAGTCCTGGCGTGGGACTCGAACTAAGCTTAAGGCTTAGAGGCAGGGATTACACTGCCATAAAGCCTCCTCATCAGCCTGAACTGCCACTTTAATAGGTTTGTGTACATGAACCTTCCGGTCTCTCAGTTCTTGGAATCCCTTTGAAATTGTACCTTTAAATGTTTAATCTTGAAAGCATTTGGAAGATACAGGAATTGGAATAAATCAACGTCAATATTAATTTTAGAAAATCAACAATGTGATCATTTAATGGGTTAATCTGGCATTGTGGTTTTAAACTGATTTGGGAATATAAAGTTAAGGTCAGGAGTAAGGGATGGTAAAGAAAGTGGGTCTCGAAGTGTTTAATTAAAGCGGATATCCTCATACACTGCAGTGTTAAGGAAATGTAGTTGTGACCGTCACACGCACACACAGATCTGACACTCCTCATGCTTTTGCTGTCAAAAATAATTTACTACAATGTAACAAAGTAAATCTTGATTTGACAGGTGAAGGGTTATGTTTGGGATCTCATTCTACATTTAACATCAGATTAAAATGTGGAGTATCTTGTAGTTCGTGTGTTTTATTTATTGCTGTGTCATATTGTACACTGGGCTAATACATTTTCAAAAATATGTAACCTTGTTGTTGCTAGGCAGCAGAACCCAAATGTAATTAAACTGACATCTGCACTGATCGAAAGTTGTGGCTAAAACTGCACTGACCCTGACTCTCAACAGTTAACTTGCCGATTTGAATTTCTAGGATAAATTTCCACCACTCAAAATGAGAACTCTATCATCGGCAGGAGTGATCGGAAAGTTGTCACTCATCAGGAGCATTAAACCCTATGCGTGTGTGTCTCTGTGATGTGTGTGTGTGTCTCTGTGATGTGTGTGTGTGTCTCTGTGCTGTGTGTGTGTGTCTCTGTGATGTGTGTGTGTGTCTCTATGATGTGTGTGTGTGTCTGTGCTGTGTGTGTGTCTCTGTGATGTGTGTGTGTCTCTGCTGTATGTGTGTGTCTGTGTGGCTATGTGTCTGTGACTATGTGTGTGTGTCTGTGTGACTATGTGTCTGTGTGTGACTAAGTGTGAGTGACTATGTGTATGTGTGTGTCTGTGTGACTATGTGTGTGTGTCTGTGTATTTGTGTGTGTGTATCTGTGTGATTGTGTGTATGTGACTGAGTATCTGTGTGTGTGACTATGTGTGTCTGTGTGACTATGTGTGTGACTGTATGTGTGTGTGAGACTATGTTGTGACTGTATTTATGTGTGTGTCTATGTGACTATGTGTGTGTGACTATGTATGTGTGTGTGTCTGTGTGACTATGTGTCTGTGTGTGACTAAGTGTGTGTAACAATGTGTGTGACTGTGTTTGTGTGTGACTGTATGTTTGTGTGTATGTGGCTGTGTGTGTTACTGTGTGTGTGACGGTGTGTGTGACTATATCTGTGACTGTGTGTGACTCTGTATGTGCGAGTGTTACTATGTGTGTGACTGTGTATGTGGCTGTGTGTGTTACTATGTGTGTGACTGTGTGTGTGTCTGTTTGTGTGACTATGTCTGTGACTGTGTGTGTGCGTGAGACGATGGACGAGATTCTTCATTTCTGCGACTAAATGTTGACACCAACGGAGAATCCATGGACTTCTACGAAAGGACAATCGGTGCTGCACCTGCACCGATTCCGCTACCCGTGAGGGGCTAGCCCTGGCGCCGCGTGGACACCATCTAATCCCATAAAAATGGTGCGGGATTTGCCGAGTCCGTGATGGACACTCGCAGGCGTAAACATACACCCCCACACACACAGTTATTGAAGCCTAAAAGATGGGACAGGTTTTGCTGGCGCACCCATATAAGCTGATGGGTTGGCTGGGGCCAGAGGGCACCCGGCGGTGCCCCAGGGGGGGCCACTTATACCACCCAGGGCACCAGATTTAAAGCGGGCTGTCAGCGGCATGTGCAGCCAAATGGCTGCTTTGCTGGTTGCAGTAATGGTTTTGCATACCCATCCACCCTGACCCCACAGCCCACCTCTTTGCCACCCCCCCCCACTACTCCCCCCCTCCCCCCACCAACCCCCCCGGCCCTGGCAGAAGCCCACCGGCTATTGGTACGACTGTTGACGAAGTATTGCAGTGATGGACACTGTCCGTATGCCCCCTCTCTCTCTCAGCCACAATGCCAGGTTCACAATGTTTGAGAGCACACGTGGACCGCGCCCTTGGGAACTCGGATCATCGGAGGCGGAGAATCACAGGTGGGCCCACTAATGATATGCAAACGGTGATTAGAGTATTGCATCATTGCCGTTTTTGAGGTGACGGAGCATTGCAGTTCGGCTTCAAACCAACACCTGCCACGAGTTTGCCGTCGGGAACCATTCTCCGCCCGATCGCACGCCCCGATTTTGGCATTGATTAATGGAGAATCCCTCCCTATGTGTGTGACTGTGTGTGTGTGTGTGTGTGTGTAGTGATTGTGTACACGTCTGTGTGTGACCATGTGTGTCTGTGTGTGTGTGTGTGTGCACACGTCTGTGTGCGACCATGTGTGTATGTGTGTGTGGGTGCACACGTCTGTGTATATGACTGGGTGAGTGTGACTGTGTTTGTGGGTGTACATGTCTGCGTATGTAAGTGTGTGACTCTGGGTGAGTTTAACTGTGAGTGTGTGTATAACTATGCCTGTATATGTGTGTGTGTGAGAGAAAGACTGGATAATATGAGAGTTGATGTATGTGTGCACAAGCTGGTGCACATATGTCCCTGTGTTTGCAAACACGGATGTGTTGGCATAAGTATATGTGTGTGGATGTTTGGAGGGTGGAGAATGTGTTGGAAAGCGTGCATGTGACTATGTGTGGTGGTATTGTGTGTGCAGTGGCTATTTTTGCATGTGTCTGTGTTGGAATGTCTGTGTGCACTCTGAGTGTCGGAATGTGTGTGTGTCTGTGTCGTTACATATCTGTGTACTGTGTGGGTCACAGTGCATATGTGTGTGTCAGTATTATGTGTGTATGTGTCGATATGTACATGTGCGGTGTGAGTGTATGACATTCTTATGTAATCTCTCCAGCAAATTCTCTGCAAGCATTCTTCCCACCAGATGGAATTCACAGCATTGCTTTCTGTTCTATGGCATTACCCAAGGGAACCAGTTTTCATTTATATTTCATAAATAGTAAATAGGCAAACACTGAGCAGCCCCGAACCCACAAGAGCCCCCATTAGAATATAAGCGAATGTACTATTTTTAGAGGACAGAAACAGAGCAAAAGAGGCAGCTGAACAAAAGAAAACCATATTTTAACACAATTTAATTTTTCCAAAGATTGTGGGGACGGATTCTGGTCACTGAGCAGCTATTCACCATCCCATAATACTATTGGGAGACCTGTTTCATTGTATAAGAACATACGTATTAGTAGGTGAAGGTCATTTGGCCCTTTGAACCTGCCCCATCACAATCGCAGGTGAACCTGCCAGACGTGGTTAAAACCACACCATCGGGAATTTGGGCGGTCAGGACCGGAATATCGCTGGGGGGGGGGGGGGGCTCTGGCAATGGCGCCGCATAATTTGTGCGTGCCCGATTCTCCGGGGACCGGAGAATTGTGCGAGCGGTGTCGGGACAGATTTGGGCATAAACGTCGATTCTCCACCCCTGCGCCAAAGGCGATTTCGGCACGGAGCTGCGGAGAATCCAGCCCCCATCTCAACAAGGCCCTTTGCCATTCTAGTAAGGATTTCAAACATCAGGCCATGTTAGTATGGCATGAGGTAGCAATCTGTAGCACTGTTGCTTCACAGCTCCAGGGTAAAGATTATTATTATTAATCGATTGCGATAAAAAAATAGGTGCCCCACACCATATTACCAGGCAGATGTAATATAGAGCTGTACCAATGTGTGTCGGTTCGTGGTGGTAGGGCACATGGAAGTGTGTATTGGTGGAGGTCTGGTTGGGAGGTCGTGTGACAGTAACCTGTGAAGCCATGGCTTATGAGGGAGCTATCTCACTTCTATGTCCTAAGGTTGTAAGTTCAATCTGAGTCCAGAATCTGGGCTGACACTGCAGAGCACTGCACTGTTGGAGGTGCTAACTTTCCAATGAGGCAAAGACTGAGCTGCCCCTTAGGTCAGTAAAATAATAATAATCTTTATTAGTGTCACAAGTAGGCTTACATTAGCACTGTAATGTAGTTACTGTGAAAATCCCCGAGTTGCCGCACTCTGGCGCCTGTTCGGGTACACAGAGGGAGAACTCAGAACGTCCAATTCACCTAACAAGCACGTCTATCGGGATTTGTGGGAGGAAACTGGAGCACCCGGCAAAAACCCACACAGCCACGGGGAGAACGTGCAGACTCTGCACAGACAGTGACCCAAGCCGGGAATTGAACCCAGGTCCCTGGCGCTGTGAAGCAACAATGTCAACCACTGTGGTACCGTGCCGCCCTGTGACACTATTTTAAAGAAGAACAGGGTAGTTCTCCCTGATGTCCTAGGCAATATTGATTCCTCAATCATATCCACCAAAAACAGATCATTGCCGTATTATAGTTTGTAAATGATCTGTCGCGTTTCCTACATTACAACAGTGAATACACTTCAAAAACTACTTAATTGGCTGCAAAGCTCTGAGGGGATCCGGAGGTCATGAAAGGTGCTCTATAAATGCAGGTCTTATTTCTTTTTACATTATTCTTGGGGATCCTGATGGAACCATTCCTGTTCCTTTAGCGTGCCCCCACGGTATGTTTTGTGGCGGTGGAGGCGGCCCGCATTTGTCAACAGGGTTTCCCATCCTATGCATCCCCTGCTGCCGGGAAACCTGTGGCGGTGGTTCACCATTGATAGGACCGGAAGATCCTGCTAACAAGAGGGGCTGGAAAATTCCAGCCTTTTTTCCTGGTGCACTTTGACTTTAATGCTGTAACACAGGAATACTGGCACACCAAACAACATAAGCAGTAAGTGATTGACAGAGCCAGGCCATCCCACAGCCACCGAATCAGATCGAAGCTCTGCAATTCTTCCACATCCAGTTGTGAATGGTGGTGGACAATTAAACTGCTCACTATCACTGGAAATCAGGAAAACTCAACACTGGTTGAAAACTCATACCTGGCACAGAGGAAGATGGTTGTGGTTGTTGTGGATCAGTCATCTCAGTCCTGGGGCATCACTACAGCATGTCCTCAGGGTAATGTCCTTGGCCCAACCATCTTCAGTTGCTTCCTTCATAAAGTCAGATGGTCATTGATGGTTGGATGGACAATGTTCAGTGCCATTCACAATTCCTCAGACACTGAAGCAGTCCACGTGCAAATACAGCAAGACCTGGACAATATCCAGACTTGGGCTGACAGGGGCAAGTAATATTCGCCCCACACAAGTACCAGGAAATGACCATCTCCAATAAGAAAGAATCAAATCATTGCCCCTTGACATATCATCACTGAGTCACCCACCGTCAACATCCTGGGGTAACTATTGCCCAGAAACTGAATTGGACTAGTCGTATAAATACTGTGGCTACAAGAGGCTAGAAATCTTGTGGTGTGTAACTCACCTCCTGACCCCTTAAAGCCTGTCCACCACCTGGCAGGTACAAGTCAGGTGTCTGATAGAATACTACCCACTTTCCTGGATAAGTGCAGCTCCAACAACACTCAAGGTGCTCGACACCATCCAGGTAAATGCAGCCTGCTTGATTGGCACCCCATCAACAAATATTCAATCCCTCCATCACTGACGCACAGTAGCAGCAGTATGTACTATCTACAAGATGCACTGCAGGAACTCACCAATGCTCCTTAGGCAGCAGCTTCCAAACCCATGACCACTACCATCTAGAACGACAAGAGTATATTGCTGACCAATCAAGAAAGTTTTTATACTGTGACTATGTTGAAGTCATGGCTTAAAGAGGGAAAAAAAATAAAAGAAAGACTTGCAATTCACGATACCTGGCAACACCACCACCTGGATGTCCCTCTCCACTCACTCACCATCCTGACTTGGAAACATATCCCCGTTCCTTCACTATCGCTGGGTAAAAATCTTGGAACACCCTTCCTCATAAGGCAGTGGGCGTACCTACACCACATGGGCTGCAGCAGTTCAAGAAGGCAGCTCATCACCACCTTCCCAAGGGCAATTAGGAATGGACAACAAATGCAGCCCCTAGCTAGCGAAGCCCACATCCCATAAAACATATTTTTTTAAAAACCTGGGTGAAACTTGCACAATCCGGCCAAAACATCAGTCAAATGTCATTGTACATTAGCATAATGGATTTGTTATTGGACGGATAATCTGGACACGCAAGTTTGAATACAGCAACTGGGATTTTGAATTCATTAGATTTGATAAATCTGAATAAAAAGCTAGTCTCAGTAACAGTAGCCATGAAGTTACTGGATTGTAAAAATTCACTAATGTCCTTTCGGGAAGGAAATGTTTCCTCCCTTCCAGTCTGGCCTGCATGACACACAGCGATGTGGTTTACACTTAACTGTCTCTGAAATGGCTGAGCGAGACACTCAGTTGTGTAGCAGAGATGGACTGCAAGGGTTAAAGAAGACGGTGCACTACCACTTTCCCAAGTGCAATTCGGGATGATCGATCAATGCTTCTGCCACCTCCCTTTCCGCAGAATGATTTGGGATCTGCCTCTCATATTCAGCTTTCCCCTTGCTTCATCCTTGATTAATATTATTCTCCGAATCAATTAGGAAAGCTTTTACACTGTGTCTGTGATTGGACTACTCGCTTCTTGAGGAAAGAAAAATAAAAGTAAGACTTGCATTTCAAATACAGAAATAAAAACAGGAAATGCTGGAAATACTCAGCAGGTCAGGCAGCGTCAATGGAGCGAAGGAGTTTTTGTTTTATAAATTTAGAGTACCCAATTCCTTTTTTTTTCCAATTAAGGGGCAATTTAGCATGGCCAATCTACCTACCCTGCACATCTTTGGGTTGTGGGGGTGAGACCCGCGCAGACACGGGGAGAATGTGCAAACTCCACATGGACACTGACCCAGGGCCGGGATCGAACCCGGGTCCTCGGCGCCGTGAGGCAGCAGTGCTAACCACTGCACCACCGTGCCACCCAGTGGAGCGAACGAGTTGTTTAAATTAATCAGATGAAAGTTATTGACCAGAAATGTTAATGTTGTCTCCCTCTCTGCAGATGCTGCCAAACCTTGCCAGTGTTTCTCGCATTTTCCTTATTTATTACTTTCATTTTCATAGCACCTTTCACACCCTCCAGATGTCCCATATAGTGTTACTATTAATGAGATACTTTTTTAATTGGAGTCACTGTCGTAATGTAGGAAATTGATTGATTGATATTTATTGTCACATGTACGGAAGTACAGTGAAAAGTATTTTTCTGCGGCCAAGGGAACGTACACAGTACGTACATAGTAGACAAAAGAATAATCGACAGAGTACATTGACAATGGTGCATCAACAAATAGTGATTGGTTACAGTGCGGAAGAAGGGCCAAGCAAGAGCAGCATAGGGCGTCGTGAATAGTGTTATTACAGGGAACAGATCAGTTTAAGGGAGAGTCGTTGAGGAGTCTAATAGTTGTGAGGTAGAAGCTGTTCCTATGTCTGGATGTGGGGGTCTTCAGACTTCTGTATCTTCTGCCTGATGGAAGGGTCTGGAAGAGGGCAAATCCTGGGTGTGAGGGGTCTCTGACAATTCTGTCTGCCTTTCTGAGGCAGCGGGAGGTGTATGCAGAATCAATGGGAGGATGGCAATGTAGCAGCTAAAATGTGCATAGCAAGATCCCATTGTGTTGCTGACCAGGTAACTTATTTAAGATGTTGGGTTACAGATAACTAATGATTAGGTTAGTAGGAGGCATCCCCAGCCTTTCCTCCAATAGTGCCCCAGGATATTTTATACCCACCTGAGGGGGTAGACGGGACTTTGCTTGCACACATCATCTGACAAAATGCCACCTCTAATATAGTACTCCCTCAGTACTAAAGTGTCAGCCTAGACTTTGTGATTATACATCCAGAGTGTGATCCAAATCCACAACCTTCTGATACACGTGTCCCTGAGCCAATGAAAACACCTTCCTACTGATGCAGATAATAATCACATTTATGGCTAGGCAATTATTGCTTGTTCAGAATCAGGGCACATGGCTTTATGATTTAACAATTCAAAATCCATCACATTCCATCAACCTGTCCACTTTCCAGACAGTTATCCAAACTAATCAGCCTGCATTTACTGAAGTACCACTATGTCAGAATTGACTGTCGGTTTGATAACTGAAGGATCTGAAATCCAGGACATAAAGATGCAGCTTAATGGCTCATAACCCTAAACTCACTGAGACACCCCCACCCACCCACCCACCCCCAACAAGAAAAGCACTGATTAGAAATATTTCCTCTTGCTGAAGTGTGGGTTTCTGTGATATAATTGGTGAGCTACATTATTGATGATTCTCAGACCCTCTGAGGGAGTCACATCACATAATTCTCCATCCATACATACAGCCTGCAGACTGCTGCCACATTAGGGTACATTTTTCTCCAGGATATAGTTCCTGATTGCCTTTTGCAGGAACCCTCTCAAATGTGGAGATGGGAAGATGAAATAAAAAGTCCTCCCTGTTTATTGCTGTTAAATTAAATATGCGAGGCAGCGTCTTCTGTGTGTCCAATCAGACACAAGGACTCAATGATGCAGTGGGTTCTCACTGGAGGGATCCCTGAGAAGCTGCAGTATGTCGCTCCTGTGTTAAACAGGCTATGCCCCTCTCTCCTCATCTATAAAGCCACTTGCTCTCAACAGGAGGAGGCTAACTCTGTTGGAGCCAAACCTCTGAAAGCCTGGCCAGGAGAGGCAGAAGAGAAAAATAAACGTGTCTTCCTTTTATTTTGCGTGCGTGCTCCTTATTTTCAAGAGACATCCAGCTGAATAGATTTTCTGTATTTTATTTTTTTTTAAAAAGAAGACATCGTTTCAGGTAAGGCGATATTGTGTTGTTATTCTGCAATATAATGTTGGCTGTAAAAGCTGGAAGTGCAGCTAATAGGAAGCCTATTGTGTGTGTGTGTGTGTGTGTGTGAGAGAGAGAGAGTGTGGGTTTAATTAATGTCCCCGTTCTAAAATAGTGGGAGAAATGCAAGCTTGCGAATTGAGCTGGCTGGGTTCTGTCAGGAAGCTGTTCCCGAGAAGGACAGTTATCTCCAGGACTCTTCACCCAGAGTGATTGCGACCCACTTTGGGGGGGGGGGGGGGAGAGGGAGGCTACTCGGTGAAGCCAGCAAATGTGTGAAGAAAGTTGAGGTAGATAACAACATGTGTGACAACTGGAATGAAAGGAATGAAGGCAGACTGTACAGCCAGATACAGCTATGTGTTTGGCATCGCCACTCTTAATCAGGAACAAAGCAACAACATGTAATCTTTCATTTGATTTGTTCTCTTTGGTCTTTCAGCTGGAAGGTGTTTTCTGTTCTGTGTCGGTTTAAAGGCTGTGATAGGGAAGCGGTTAGCAATGACATTACCCCTGAGCAATGCTTCCACCCAGCACTTAGTGAGTGTCTGGCCAGGTTCATAGAAGAGTCAGGGGCAACGAATTTCCTCTGGGTTCAATAAGTCTGCTTTCTGTTATTGTTTCGTTAAATTGCAGACAGGCGGTGCATGAGACAAATTAAAATGTGTTAGCAGAAAAATAGAGAGCCTTGAATAGTAATATCCGCCAACCAGTAATTCAATCAGCGCGCACACACACACACAAACACACAGACCGCCTTTCGCTCGGTCGTCCCATATGTGCGTCGGATGGGGAAAAGGAGGATGGAATCTGGCCGAAGGTAACGAGGAAAGGATTAGAGAGGCTTCCCGAAATGAGCGGAACGCATTTGGGCCGAAACTGCAGACAGATGTCGTGTCCCAGAATAAATCGTTTATGCTGCTAGCGAGGGACATGTTAGTTATCATATCCTCCCTTCAGTTAATATCTATCACTGAGGGGGAAGGGGGGGGGGGTGATCAAACTGCATTTAATACGGAATCTTCGTCTTTAAGTCCTTAGAAGGCAGGATTTAAAGGGGAGTGGGTTAAATCCTGAAAGCAGATTGTGAAGGTCAAGGATTTCTCATATTGATACAATATGAGAATCTCTCTGGCTACAATCTGACACATACATATTTGCACCACTGATTTATTGTCGAGTTTAGACATGGGCTTCCCAAGGTGGGATTACACAGAACAGCACCCACACTGTGGGGGCTTCGGAAATGTCACTTACCACTCGCTCCGGGACAAGTCCAGTGGATAGTACTGGTCCGGAGGGGGGGTTGGGGGGCGACAGTAAGATGAGCAGATCCTTGAAATAAAAACAGAATTTGTGGAAAAGAAACGCACAGGAACATCTCCCTGCCCAGCAACAGTTTAGATATATGTTGGGGGTCTGCAATTTTACCAAGTGTCCACATGTTTCATTTTCGCCTGTCCTAAATTGAAACTTTTAGCGCTATTAAATGTAAATACCAAGTTGATGATGTGGGTCCAATCTCGAGTAGAATGTTAACTGGTTTATTCCGAAAGTGTAACTTGGTGAAATCGACGCTAAGTCCTCGCTATCAAACATGGAGGAGTTTTCAAAACAAATCTAGGCTTTCAAAGAACAACTTTTTTTTTAAAAGAGGATTTTAAAAACATTTCTCCCAATGACTCGGGGAGAAGGAGAGTAACATTTGACTTTGTTCAATAGTGTGAAACAAGCGATGCAATTGCAAAGCGATGGAAATTGACTGTCGATTCATTTCATTCTCGCACACTGTCCAATATGAACAGCACCAATCCATAATAACCTGAACTGGGTTCCTGGGCAGTACTGGAGGCAATGCATAATTGGGGAACCCCAACCATTGGTTTAAGATGCGGGATCCATAAAGAGAGGTTGAAAATTCAATTTATTTCGGAGAGAGAGGGCTCTGACAGGGGGGGAAATATTTGTTTCAGATGCTTGACAGATTAGATGAATTCAACCTTTTTTTTGTTGAGATTGCTAAAAGCTCTCGTCGTAACTAAATTGCAAGCGGACAAAGAGCTGAAATTGAATTTGAGACTGGAAATGGGAGGTGTGCGAATCGGATTATGGAAGGATGGAGAATGATCCAGGCTTCAGAAGGACCGACATTTGTGAGAACCGGTTACATAAACTTGGTTTGCATTGGAGGTTGTTCTGATTGACGTGTTTAACATGTTAATAGGAGTTCAGTGGAGAAATTGTGGGGGAATCGGGTCCACTGTTGATGGAATCAAGAATGAAAGGGGCTTCATACTTAAAAATCGATCTCTGCCAGTCAAAAATGAATCCAGGAAGCACTCTTCAACCCAAAAGGTTTTGAAAGTCTGAGCTCACTCCCAAAAGGCTGTGGATAATGGGTGTATTTCCAGGCAGCAGAGTAAGATTGTGAATGTTTCACAAGTCAATATTGCAGCCCTGATTTTAACACCTAGAGAGAATGGTTGGAGTCTTTGGACTAAAAGGCCCAACATAATCCCTGCTCAATTTTAGGCTGTATTGACTCTTTTGGGGCTTCCAACAAGACTTGTGTAAATCAGGCATCCGTTCAACTCAGACCTGTTCTGTTTGGGGTTACTTGCCAAGAACTTCATCATATTTTGTTAATACTGTAGTATTGTTAACGGGCGTGGAGGCAGATGTTGTAGCCTTCGCCTCGTTGATCGCCCGAAGGCGGATCCTGATGGGTTGGAGGGCAGCCTCTCCACCCTGTGCCCTGACGTGGCAGGGGGACCTGTTGGAATTCTTGACTCTTGAGAAGGTTAAGTTTGAACTGAGGGGAAAGATGGAGGGGTTCTACAATTCATGGACGTTATTCATTATGCACTTTTGAGAACTGGATAACATCGAACATTAGTTGGGGGGGGGGGGTGGCTGGGAGGGTTGGGGGGAGGGGGACGGTATGTGTTAATGGTGTCTATGGGTGATTCCTGATTCTTTTTTGTCATTTATTTATGTTAACATGTGGACTAATATTTGGGGTTTGGTGGGAGGATGGGATCATTGCTATTGATATGGGGATTGACATTATATTCGTTACTGACTATTATTTATTGTTGGTGGGTCAACATTTGGGAGAAAATGTGAAAAAAGAAGAGAATAAAAATATTTTAAAAAATACTGCAGTATTGTTGGAATAGGCACGCATTAAAAATCGCTCTTCATTTGTTGCTGAATTTTGATAGGAATCTTTTCCAAATGCAATGGATTTTCAAATTGAAGCATTCTAATGGTTAAATGGTCTGAGGACTACAACTTCCGGCAGGAGGCTTATGGAAAGTACATTTCTACATCTGAAACCCACAGAGAAATTAACTACCAGAGGCCAAGCGATTCAATCTCCTCTCCATAAAACACACCCGAGATATCCAATTGTTTTCTTTTGACTTATTTACTCATTCAGAATAATGTTGATACAATACCTGTCATGTCTGACTGCTTCCCTCCTCTTATTCATTCCACCTTCCACCAATTAACTCTCACTAGGGTAGCGGCAGGGTAACAATCTTCTGGAGAATGTCCACCTTGACACAAAATGTTGGCATATCATGTAATATATTTGATCACTTTCAGTTTTATGCCGTGAAATGATGCTGTCAGTGGAATTTGTAAAGGTTTGGTGAGTAGCCAAGTGCTCAGTTCTTGGTTAATTCCATCTTGATTGTTTTAATCTGTAGGAGTGGATAGGAGAATGAATCTGGGCTGCCTGAAGGGTGTCAAGGGTGCATGGATTAGCAGCTGGTTAGACAGGTGAATAGATGGATAAATGGGTGTGTAGATGAGTGCTTAAATTGATTGACCAGTGAATGTATGGACAGATAGATGCACTGGTGATGTATTTCTCTCTTTGTATAGGATAGGAGGACTAAGAGGTATTAGAGTTCTTTACATGGGCTGGTTTAGCTCAGTTGGCTGGACAGCTGGTTCATGATGCAGAGGAAGGCCAACAGCATGGGTTCAATCCCTGTACTGGCTGAGGTGATTTATGAAGGTCCCGCCTTCTCAAACTTGCCCCTCGCCTGAGGTGTGGTGATTCTCAGGTTAAGTCACCACCAGTCAGCCCTCAAAGGGGAAGAAGCCTATCCTATGTGACTATGGTGACTTTACTATGGTACAGAACAGACCATTTGTCCCATCCAGTCCATGCCAGCATTAATCCTCCATTCAAGCCTCCTTCTATCTTTCCTTCTTCCACTTAAATATATCAATGTTCTGCCAGGAGATCTAGGAATGGTTGCCATTTCCTGAAAAACCCCTGCACTGACCCCCTTAGGGCAAATTTCACCCTCTCCAATTTAGTAAACCCCGCCATATCGTTGACCCAGGCCTCCACGCTTGGGGGCCTTGCATCCTTCCACTGAAGAAGAATCCTCCGCCGGGCTACTAGGGACGCAAAGGCCAGAACACCGGCCTCTTTAGCCTCCTGCACTCCTGGCTCCACTGCAACCCCAAATATTGCAAGTCCCCAGCCTGGATTGACCCTGGATCCTACCACCCTCGATACCGTCCTTGCTCTACCCTTCCAAAATTCCCCCAGCGCTGGGCATGTCCAGAATATGTGGACATGGTTTGCTGGGCTCCCTGAGCACCTAATATACCTGTCCTCGGTCCCAAAAAACCAGCTCATCCTTGTCCCGGTCGTATGAGCCCTATGCAGTACCTTAAACTGTATGAGGCTAAGCCTCGCACACGAAGAGGAGGAGTTCACCCTTTCGAGGGCATCCGCCCATGTCCCCTCCTCAATCTCCTCACCCAGCTCCTCCTCCCATTTATCTTTCAGCTCCTCCCCAGAGGCCTCGTCTACTTCCTGCATCATCTGGTACACTTCCGAGATCCTCCCCTCTCCAACCCATACCCCAAGAGCACCCGGTCCTGGACCCCACGCGGCGGCAGCAGGGGGAACCCCGCCACCTGCCGCCTGACAAACGCCCTTACTTGCATGTACCTAAAGGTGTTCCCCGGGGGGAGCCTGAACTTCCCTTCCAGCTCACCCAGGCTCACAAACTTCCCGTCTATGAACAGGTCCCCCAGCCTCCTGACACCTGCCCTGTGCCAACTCAGGAACTCGCCATCAATTCTCCCCGGAACAAACCGGTGGTTCCCCCGTATCGGGGACCCCATCGAGGCCCCCACCTCCCCCCTGTGCTGCCTCCATTGCCCCAAATCTTGAGGGTAGCTGCCACCACCGGGCTCGTGGTATACCTCGTCGGAGGGAGCGGCAGCGGCGCCGTTGCAAGCGCTTCCAGGCTCGTACCCCCCCCCATCCCTGCCCCGACTTTCTTATATTGATGGCTTCTAGTTACACCTATTCCCACATGAGGGAACATTTTTTCTGTATCCACTGGATAAAAATCTTTCAAAATTTTAAAGGTCACTCTTTATCTTTTTATTTTTCAAGAGAAAAGAGATCCACCTTGTCAATCTTTCCCTGATTTGTAAACCCACACATTTCTAGATTCATCATTATAAATGTACTCTGTACCCTCTCTACTCTTTTTATAACTGGTGACCAGAACTGCGCACAATATCCTTTAAATGTGGGTCTCACCAAAGCTCATTAAAGGTTTGACGCAACTTCCCTATTTATCAATTCTATCTCTCCAGAAACAAAACCCAGTGCTCGGTTTGTTCATTTTTAATGTTCTTGTTAACCTGTGGTGCAACTTTTACTCATTGATTTATTGTTCGTCCAAAGATCCCTTTATTCTGATCCCCACCTAGACTTGCATCTTCCAAGGAATAAGTGACCTCCCTATTATTTCTACCTCACAGTTACCTGTTATTTTTTGTTATTTTGTTATTTACAGCACAGAAGGAAGCCATTCAGCCCATCATGTCTGCACTGGTTCCCAAAAGAGCAACCTAGCTAGTCCCATTCCCCAGCCCTATCTCCATAGCCCCCTAAATTAATCACTTTCAAATATATATCCAGCTCTCTTTTGAAACCTCCTGTGGAATCTGCCTCAACCACTCTTCCAGGCGGCCCATTCCAAACCCCTATAACTCCTCTTGAATAAAGGCGTTTCTCCTCATCTCACTCCTAGCTGATCATCTTGAAATTGTGACCCTCTAGTGACTGATATAACAATTAGTGGAAACAAAATATCCTCCTTGTCAAAATTGTTCATAATTTTGAACACCACAATAAGTTAATCTTAGAATTAGAATTAGAACAGTACAGCACAGAACAGGCCCTTCGGCCCTCGATGTTGTGCCGAGCAATGATCACCCTACTCAAGCCCATGTATCCACCCTATACCAGTAACCCAACAACCCCCATTAACCTTAATTTTTTTTTAGGACACTAAGGGCAATTTAGCCTGGCCAATCCACCTAACCCGCACATCTTTGGACTGTGGGAGGAAACCGGAGCACCCGGAGGAAACCCACGCTCACACGGGGAGGACGTGCAGACTCCGCACAGACAGTGACCCAGCTGGGAATCGAACCTGAGACCCTGGAGCTGTGAAGCATTGATGCTAACCACCATGCTACCGTGCTGCCCATTGCTACCGTGCTGCCCATTGCTACATTGCTATCTCTTAATCTTTTCTGCACCAAGGGGGACACCCAATTTCTCCAATCTTTCCTTGTATCTGAAGTTCCTCATTCTTGGTATCGTTCTAGTAAATCTCCCCTGCACACTGTCCAAAGCTTTAACATCCTTCCTTAAACTATGTTTGCTAATTATTTGCCTGTTATGCAAATTTATTAATGTCCTTCTGTAATTTATTGCAGTCTTCCTCATAATTGAGAATCCCCCCTCGCACACCCACCACCATCCCCCCATGTCCAATGAATGCATGTTTAAAACGTCCATTTTGAGGAATCAACGGCCTTTTGAAAATCCACATAAATGCCATCTACTGCATTACCACCGCTACTCTCTGTGTTAACCTGCTCAAAACATTCAATACGGTCAGTCAAACAAGGCGTTGCTTTTTGAGATCCATGCTGACTATCCATTACTATATTTTTTTGTGTCTAGATGTCCTTCTATTCTCTGCTTGAGTAAGGATTCCGTTATCTTTCCTACTAATGATGTTAAGTTGACTGGTGCATAATTTCCTGGGTATGTTCTTCCCTCCTTCAAGTTGGGAATTACATAATCTATCCGTGAGTCCTCTTTTTCGAACAAATGATTAAATGTGAGTTACCAATGCCTCTGCTATCTCTTCTGCAAATTCTTTTCAACTTTTTGGATGCAATCCAGCCAGACCAGGGATTTTATCATTTTAAGTTTGTTTAGCTTATTGAATACATGCCTTTTAAAATTTCAAATGTACTTCTCACATTGCTCATATCTTTATTCAGTGTCATGCCTATCTATTCTGTTACTCTGGTAAATACAGAATCAAACAAATTATTTGATATTTTTGCTATCTCTCTATCATTGGAACATAGAACAACAGTGCTGAAGGAGGCCATTCGGCGCATCGCGTCTGCACCGACTCACTTAAACCTTCACTTCCACCCTATCCCCTCATTTCACCCTATCCCCGTAACCCAATAACCCCTCCTAACCTTTTTTGGACACTAAGGGCAATTTAGAATGGCCAATCCACTTAACCTGCACATCTTTGGACTGTGGGAGGAAACCGGACACCTGGAGGAAATCCATGCAGACACGGGCAGAACATGCAGACTCCACACAGACAGTGACCCAAGCAGGGAATCGAACCTGGGACCCTGGAGCTGTGAAGCCACGGTGCTATCCTCTTGTGCTATCGTGCTGCCCACCTGTGGTATTATCCTGTCTATCCCTTAATGATCCTATCCCCATCGCAGCCTTCCTTTTTATTGATGTGTCTGTAAAATATTTTATTATTTTGCTATATGTTCCTTGATAATCTAATGTCATTATTCTTCTATGCCTTACTGATTCTTTTTTGAGACTCTCATAATCTCTTTGTATTCTCTCCTACCTGTGCTACTCTGCACTCTGTGCTTTGTGTTTGCCTCTTTGCTGATCTCTTGTTTTTATTCATCCATGGAGTCTCACTAGTGTTTAGTTTGTTCTTTCCTCCTTCCATCCCAAATTGCTCCATTTATTCCTGCTTCTATTTGTCACATTCTCATATGCATGAAGAATTTCAAATAACATAATTGCACTGTTAATGTAAGCATACTTGTGACAATAAAGATTATTAATAAGAATAAAATATAATCAAACCAAAGTGGGATGGAAATGAGTGGCACCATTGAATCTATGTCGAAGCAGGCACTGATTGTCTGGAGTAACCCCCTTGGAGGTGCATTAAGTCCCCAGTGTTAAAAGGGATGGGGAAGGAGCAGAAAAGGTGCAAAAAGAGATTTACTGGGATGATACCAGAGCTGAGAGGCTTTATGTATCAGAAAGGATTGAGCAGCTGGTGTTCTTTCTTCCCGAGGTGTGATCGAATCTTGGTGCTTCTGAATGGATTTGATGGGATCAATGCAGAGATGTTTCCACTTTTGGCAGGTGAGGGATGTGGGTGGGTGATGCCGGAAACACAAGATACTCATTAATAAATCCACTCGGAAATTCAGGAGAAATGTCTTTCCCCAGAGAGTGGTGAGAATGGTGAACTTGCTACCACAGAGTGTAGTTGAGGTGAATAACATTGATGCATTGCATTTAAGAGGATGTTTGATTAAAACATGAGGAATAGAAGGACAAGTTTGTTTTTTAAATTTAGAGTACCCAATTTTTTTCCCCCCAATTAAGGGGCAATTTAGCCACCTCACCTGCACATCTTTAGGTGTGGGGGTGAAACCCACGCAGTCATGGGGAGAATGTGCAAACCCCACACGGACAGTGACCCAGGGCCGGGATTCCAACCCGGGTCCTCAGCGCCGCAGTCCCAGTGATAACTACTGCACCACATGCTGCCCTTAGAAGGGCAAGTTGAGAGGGTGAGATGTCGAAGCATTGGGTGAAGGTCTGTGTGTCGAATAATGACTTTATGGTGCTGTCGGAGAAAATGGCTTGTTTCTGTGTTGTAAATAGTACAAAAGCAATGGAATATAATGTTCAAACTTCAAACTTGCCAGCTTAAAACAATCATTTCAACCACAAATTACACTAGTCTGAAACTGTATATAATACAGGGGAAAGTCTGGTTATTTTAGACTGGGAACTTGGATTTGCTTGTTTACTTATTTTGATATTATACAATGTACTCCTCTGTAAATGTCAAGGGGAATATTTTGCAGACAAATTTGCAGATGCACAGAAAAGCAGTTATTGTGAAATGAAGCTTTATTTATATCAAACAAGTGGAACGTGAAATGTAAAAGTCAGTTCCTCAAGGTAACAGATGCTGAGTGTTATTAATAACTCTTTTGGATCAGGATCAGGAGTTGAGGGCAATTCTTCAGACGCTCTTGAAAGTTTTCTGTAACCCTGGCTTTTCAATGCTTTGTGACTAGGTCAATCAAATCAAGCATATGCCGACAGCTGTCTAGTGCAAGAAAGAAAAGAATCTGTTTTGTGCTTTCAAGAATGTAATATGTGCATGTACTTGTATGAAGCTACTGATGGCTTGTCTCTAAAGGGTTGTAGGTATAACACATGGCAATTGTGTTACCACATCCACACTTGTAACCTGTTACAGATGCCTGGTCAGCCCTAAACAATGGCTAAGGTATTGAAACTTTTTTTAAAAAAGTTTTAAACTCTGCAGAAAGGTCGATTTGTTCCAGAAGTGATAATATAAGAAATAGGGAGTGGTTATTTTATAAACAAAACTTTATTAAAACAAAAGAAAATAAAACAATGTTTCAACATTTATTTCACAGTTCTAGCATGAACAGATTACATGCAGCTTCTTATCATTAACACTAGTTCCCATTAAAACAACACTTTGCATGAAAATACATCTCTTGTTTCACTTACACATACAGGCAAAGACAACATTTGCATTTAGGAAGCAATCATTCTTTTGTTAGGACATCTCTTTCAGAATACTTTTTCTTTGTGGTGGTTTTCATGACCTGTTTCATGGCTGCTCCCATCCTTCTCTCTCTGTGCTAAATTGATTCTCTCTCTCCCTAAGCACTGCCCAGCCCTTCAACAAAGGTCCTCTTCTGGAATGACCAGACTGGAACTCAACTGTAATGTGGGCTTGATTGCCCACTCCCGTTTACACAAAGGACCAGACCTATGCCATTCATAGGCACCTAACCTTCCATTGACGGACAAATGCCAAAAGGGTTGTCCCGAATGACAATGGATCTCAACTAAATCACCTTATGATTTAAATCACCTTAAATTAACATTATATACATGAGGTCAGGTTACACCTTACCGGGTCCTCTCTCCTTGGCCGACCTTTTATACCAGTGCCAGCAAGCTACCCCACCCCCAAGGCATTGGGAGAGCTTGGACTCCCAATGAGAATGGGGAAACAATCATCCTCAACCGATGAGTCCTCTGCAGGTTATGACAGGTCACATTCCCACCTCTGAGAATGTAACACATGAGGGTTTGAAAGCCACTCCAGTGAGCAAAGACCAGATGAAATCCTGCGTTGACACCCAGCAGAATACTGGTAACTTTGGCTTGGTGCTCCAGATTGTATGGGTTGTGGGAGCTCATAAAACCCACCCACCATGAGAATTCTTGTTGTCCCCCGTTAATCAGCTCACAAACACGATCATTATTGGCTGAGCAAAAGAGTGACAAAACAAAACCAAAGGTTTTAGTTTATTCGCAAAGCACAATTTGCAAAGTGGATAACTTGGATAACTTAACCTACAGTCTTCCCCCCATAACCAGGAATCTATTCTTTTGTTTTCCCCTTCACCGATCCCACCACTTGCCTAATTTGGTGCCTAAAACATTGTGGGAGCACCTTCACCAAAAGGATTACAGGGGTTCAAGAAGAAGACTCACTACCACCTTCTTAGGGCAACGACAGGTGGACCATAAGCACTAGCAAAACCTGACAGTGAATTTAGAACCGTTAGCACCTGGAAGCCATTTGCCCCTTGTGGCTTGAGGTGAATTTCTGTCTCTCCCAATTATCCCAAGCCCATTATCCTGCTGTCACCTTGTGCTCTCATTCATATTTTTACAGTGGAATTAATACATGTATATATTTCAATTATATAAGCGATTTAGTATCCACTACCACTTTTTGAGAAAACATTCCTCACTCTGATAACTCTGGATGAAGAAGTTTCCTTCAAATCCCCATGCATATCAAATGTTTCCCTTGAGATCCTGGACCCATATCAGTCATTTCTATAACTCCATCAATTGGCTTTCTATATCTGGGCCCTAAGCTCTAGACCAGTGCTTCTCAAAGTGTGGTACGCATACCGGTGCCGGTACGCGAGCCATCGTCTGCCGGTACTTGGAGTGTTTCCAGAAAAGAAAGAGACAGTAATCCTGGATTGGCTTGTTTCGCTCACCGGTCCCGGGCACATTGAAAAAAAAAACTGCCGGTCCGCCACATCAGATAGTTTGAGATGCACTGCTCTAGACCATCCTCCTTCAACCCCTCTGCCTTTCTACCTCTATATTTTTCCTCAATGACCCTCCATGTGACCTACCTCTTTGACTAAGCTAACTTCTGATAACCTGCATACCCCTGACAATGTTGCTAGAAATGTCCCCATCTCTGTCCTAATTGGTGGGGGTGGGGCCTTATTTTTAAACAATGGTTTCTAGGTCTAGATTCGCCCACGACAGGAAACATTTTCTCCACATCCACCCTGTCAAGTCCCCTCAAGATCCTATATGAAAATTGATGCAAAATTAAAGTTCTAAAGAAAACAGACTAAACAGCTAAGCTACCGGAAGCAGCATTTTGGTTTCAACTTCTATTCCTTCAGCTTGCTTCTCAGTGTTGTGCCCTGGGTTCTCTGGTGCTCGGGGATCAATGTTGCTAGAAGATTAAATGGAATTTTAAAAATTCATTCTGAGTGTGAATTTCACTGCCTAGGCTTGTATCTATTGCCCGTCGCTAATTGTACTTGAGAAGGTGCTGTAAAGCCATGTTTCTGAACCACGACATTTCAGGTGGCATTAGTGCTGTAGGGAGGAAGTTGTCAAACTTTGACTCAGTAACAGTGAAGTCATATCCGGTCCCGATGATGGGTTATATGTCTGATTTTATTCTGATTTGCCTGTTCTGTAGTGTAAATTGACACAATTTAGATACATGTGAGACCATTTAAGAAGTCAGTTAGTTGCTTAGTAAAATTACCACTCTGCTACCGTCCATGAATTCTGGTAAGGCAAATCTGAATAATAATTGATGCAAAGGAACAACATGCTTCGATATGGTATCAGCCATATTTCGGTGCGTCACATTCTTACTGCCAAGTCAGAAGGTCACAGGTATAAGTGCCACTCAAGACATTCCAGTAAATAATCTCGGTTGGCACCCCTGTGGCAGTACTGCACTGTCAGGGGTGCCAATTCTTGGACGTATTCTCAGGTAGACATATAGGATCTGAAAAGGAGCAAGCGAGCTAACCCAGTATCCTGGAATCAAAATGTATCCCTTAAACAACGTCACAAAAGCAGATGATTCTGTCAGTGTCTCACTGCTGTTTATGGGAAGTTGCTGTGCAGAAATTGGCTGCAGCGTTTCCTACATGACAACAATAGCTACACTTTAGATGTACATCCTTGGCTGTAAAGCAGTTTGGGGCATCCTGAGGTTGTGAAATATGATATATAAATGGAAGTCTCCTTTTGTAATACTCAGAAAGAAACGTTTGCATTTATATGGCATCACTATCAGGGTAATATTTCCTCATTATTAATTTGGGCTGTGTTTATGCCCCCAGCAGGTGTGTTTTGGATGGGGTGCAAGTAAAATAAGGTGGTTGCCCACACCACCACCTTCCTGCCCACCCCTGAACTCACACCCATAAAATGGGGATGGACACGCACCAAAACCGGCAGCTTGCCCGTCATATTTAAAGAGATAATCAAGGGTCAATTAGGCTCGTTACCAAGCCAACTGATCCCAGACAATATGCGGCCCACAGCAACCACCCCCATCCAGATCCCTAACCTGCCCAAACCTTCCCTGCCCAAGACCCCAGACTTTCTTGTTCCAGGCCCTTTTTCTGCTTCCTCATTGCAGTCCCTGCAGCTCCCACTAATGTGTGCTGCTGGATATGCCGGTCAATCAGATTGGCTGACAGTCCCAGAGTGTGGGATTTCCTCTCCAGTGAAAAGTGGAAATCCCACACTGGTCCTGTTTATCCTGCCCACAGTGTGTTATGGTTGCAGGAGGGCAGGCATGGAGCAAATTGGCTCTACACTGACTTTGCTTCTGTTGGTGGGGTGAGCTGTCCACACATCCAACCCCCCCCCCCCCCCTCCCCCCCCCCCACCACGCCCCTCTCCACCATCAACAGTAATTTTCTGCCCATTGAATTGGGAATGTCAGCCAGGATTTTATACTTGAATCCCTGAACTGCGTTTTGAACACAAACGTTTCTGACATCTGGTTGAGAATGCTACCATTTGAGCACGGGCTGACAATGGAATTCAAAGCATTCAATCTTCTCGATGAACATGGTTTGTGGGCCTGTATTGCCCATTGCAGTGAATTTTAAAGTGAGTTTTTAAAAGATGTTGCCACATTTACAAACTGAGACAATAACAGTGCTGTCAGGGTCAGAGGCTATCCTGGATGTAACCCAGTCGTGTACGATTAAATCTCCACCTCCTCACTCTCCCACAAGTGAAAGTGAAATCCTGAAAGACAAAGAGGCTGGTGAATGTCAGCGCTGCTTCTGTTGAGACTAGGTCAACAGCACAAAAGCAAAGCAATGGCATGTTCCCGAAACGCATCAGGAGAAAACAGAAAAATATGATTGGATTAATTGAGAATTCAGGCAAATGACACTGTGCATAACAGAACCACATTCAACCCAAACGGTGTCCACTTTGAATCGATAATGTGTGTTTCAAATCAGGACCCTTGTTATTATCTAAAATATAGGCTGGTGGTTCACATACTACCTGGCGAATGCATGCAAGTTCAAATAGACATGCTCACCGTTTTCAGGACGTTCTGGCTTAGTTTTACATTTTGAGCATTTGCTGTCTTGCTTTCCTTTTGTAAATCAACATTAATTTAACCATCTTGCTCAACTGGTTGATTAGAGAAATGGAAGATTATCGAGGTTGAGGAGGTCTTCTGGCTGACTGACTAAGCTGTATTGTGTCGGGCAATATACAGGGAATTGAATTCAACACCTTTTCATAAAAAGAACAAATTGTTTCATTATATGAAATAAATAACGTGAGCAACCACATGGAGCTAACTTTCAAAATGAATAACGCAAAAGTGTCTACACTACAACAGGAATAGGCCATTAAGCCTCTCGAGCCCATTACACTGAAACAGGAGGGGGCCATTCAGCCCGTCAAACTTGTTCCACCATTCAATTAGACCAGGACTGATCTGCATCTCAACTCCATTTACCCACCTTTGAACCACAGCCCTTGATGCCCTTCCCCAATAAATAGTTGTCTCTTTCCTGTTTTTACATTACCCCCAGATTGTGGAGTTATTTAGCGTCTGCCACCGAAAAGTCAGAAGTTTGCAGGTTCATAAAATCTTGGCTGACACTCCAGTGTAGCACTATGGAGAGCTCGACTGCTGCAGGTACCGAGCAGGATTCTCCATTCTGGGTCGCCCAGAATGCATTCACCGATGGGACAGAGAATCAGGCATCTGACCCATTTGCATCTATTTAGCGGGCCCGTTGCCCTATGCTCCGGCTTCCCGTGATTCTCCGGTCCCGCAGTCAGGAATCACGTGGCCACGGATAACTTGTGGCTTTTACCAGCGTCACCCTGTCGTGATGGACCTCGCGTTGGGCCAGCCCACCTTGGCGTACCATGAGGTCCACCATACCAGGGCTATGGAGGGAGGGACCATCCGAGCCCATCCCATGGCCACCACCCCTCCCCCCCCTACAATGCACTGCCAGCCCGTGCCTCCTCCAGCAGACCTCCCCTCAAGCCCCTCCCCCAGATGATGGCCCGGTAGTGGGATTCCCTGGAAATCCCTCGTATTCCACGCCATGCATAAACTTTCAAGGCATGGAACCCTGAATTACATCCCACTTTACGACTGCAAGGGGATCGTAAAACTGCTGCAATTCAGCTCCGGTGGAAGAACAGTCTCCCAAACGGAGTATCGCGCTCACCATCTTTCAGATGAAATGTTAAACTGAGTGTCCGTCCTCTTGGTGAGTGAACCTAGTGAATAGTTGGCGAACTGTGCCTAATGCCCTGGCCAATATTTATCCTCAATCAACATCACTCAAAGAAAAAAGATGATATTATTATTATTATCACATTGTCATTTGTGCGAATTGGCTGCTGTTTGCTATATTACATCTGTGACCACACTTCAAAGAGAATTTCATTGACTCTAAATGCTTTAGGATGTCCTGAAATTATGAAAAGTGGCATATAGAAGTGAAAGTTTCCTCCTTTTGAAACTTTATATGAAAAATGTAGTTCTCCTTCGAGGCAAAGAATGATACAATGTTTCATTCAATTTTCAAATGTTTGTCATTCTTTGCCTCATTTATTGTAAGGAATGGTAGTCATATTAATGTATTATTCAACTCATATTTACTGTTGTGACACATCCCTAAGCACCTACACAGAGCCACCTTCGGAACAGACTCTTCACTCGTTTTCACATCTTCATCATTAACAATGTGGGTGTGGGTAGGAGGAAACGATGTTCTCTTTGAAGATGCTGTCTGCGCAATAGTTACCTCATTCAGCATCTGAAGATTAAGCAGCAACTCAATCACAAAAGACAATAAGGAAAGGAATTGAACAGTAGGCGGGCAATTGGCAGGTTATTATTAGCAGCAAGAAGATTGATAATGTGTGCTGGGGACGATTGACAGTGTGCTGATCCGCCCAACTCCTTTCTGCTGCACTAAATATTTGGGGCTGGGTCCTCCGTCGGCTGGATTCTCCGTTTCACCGGCAGCGCACTCACGCCCGCGGTTTTCCCATTGGCTGGCTGCCGGGATGGAGAAACCCGCTGCCCGCAGGGGTGCGCCGCAGCAGAAAATGGGTGCGGCAGAACGGAGGATCCCACCCTTGATTCTTTGGCTTAGTAACCATGGGCTGGATTCTCCGATTTGGAGACTATGCCCCCACGCCGGCGTGAAAGCGCTGGCATTTTACGCCAAGAAACCTGGTGCAAAATGCCCACCCATTCCCAGCTTGACTGGGGGCTAGCATTGAGGCAGTGTAGAGACGGCTCTAGCTGCCAACAAGGCCTGGAGAATTGCTGGATCCATGGCCGCCCATGCCCACGGCAGCGGCCTACAGCGGCAGCGCCATGCTTCATGGTGGATGCCACTCATGGACCCCTACTTCAGCTGGCTCACACTCCCTGGACCGCACCACCACAGTGCCCCCAACCTCGAATATGTCCAGTCCTGTCCGCGGATCGGCCCTCCCCCGACAGTGGTGGAGCTCGACTGTGTCCACAGCCGCTGCGCTGAGTTCCCGACAGGTGAGACCATGAGAGACCTACGCCATCGGGAAGTCGGCCGGTCGGAGACGGAGCATCGCGGGGTGGGCCGCAGTCAATGTACGGCAAGTACGCCGCTTTTCAGGGAGTGGAGCATCGCAAAACCGGCAATGTCCCCCAATTTCGGCGGCATCGGGGATTCCCCGCCTCATCGCTGAACGCAATCGGAGAATCCAGCCCCACATCTAGCCTAGGCTAACAACAACTTATCTTTATATAGCATCTTTAATGGAATAAATTATCCTCAGACCAGTTCGAAATGGCTGTGATATTGAAAATGAGATAGGAAAGGTAAAATTTCCAGAAAGCTCATCTATTTTTTTTAACTTACCTCAGTCTATTATTGTTCAGCCACAGCTCAACAGTTCCTTCCAAGCCACACTGTGCACAGTGGCATCAATCTGGGCAGTACGGTAGCATAGTGGTTAGCACAATTGCTTCACACCTCCAGGGTCCTAGATTCAATTCCCTGCTTGGGTCACTGTCTGTGCAGAGTCTGCACATTCTCCCCATTTCTGCATGGGTTTCCTCTGGGTGCTCCAGTTTCCTCCCACAGTCCAAAGATCTGCAGATTAGGTGGATTGGCCATGCTAAATTGCCCTTAGTGTCCAAAATTACCCTAAGTGTTGGGTGGGGTTACTGGGTTATGGGGTGGGCGTGTAAATTCTATGATTCTATACAGTATGCATGTTCCTCTCGGCGATATTGCAAAATGTAGTATTTTTCCTCTGTCATGCCAGCCGAAATTAAGAGTGGGTTAGTGATTTGAAAATAGCAGAAAAATAGCAGGGAGGTTGATCATCATTTTTCCATTGAATGTGGACTTTCTAACACTTTCCCCTCTCCATAGACTGTCATTGGCAGGCTCTTCCCTGCCGGACAGATGTAATTGCTGATGATTCTTGTCTATAGTTATCCCAGCTCCCATTGATATATGTGGAAGATAATGATAGATCCCTGTCAGCAGCAATAAAGGGTCCAAAAAGTCTAGATGGGGGATTAGGTCAAGTGGACTCTCTACATGCACCTTGGCATTTACTGCCAACAATTCTGCCCCTGCTCTTTTTCAATGAAACAACCACAGTTTCCTTGTGTGGCAGCAGTGAGCACCCTCTCGTTGTTGGAATTCCCTCTGGTAGAAACTGATCCAGTTGAGGTGACAGTGGGCTAGATGTGGAGATCCAAGGAGTGACATTCTTCCTCTCATTCTTTCTTCAAGAGCCAGTTCAGTTTGAAGATATGCAGAGAAGGGAGACATTTGTACATCAGAGATCACCACAACAAACCAACCACGTGAATATGACCCGCAACCACGGACCTCTAGCCTGTTATAACTAAAGATGGGCTGGGGAGCTCTCTCCACCGCCCTTCTCCCACCAATCCCAATTCCACCCCGCCAGGAGGATTCCAAGTAAGATTTGCACAGCAATTTGCCGGAAGTTCAAAATCATTGGGCAATTGCATTGCGCGATAACCATCTGAAAGTTAATTTTAAATCACAAACTTTGGGTGGTGCCAACTATCTTACAGTCATAGTTACTCAGAAAAAGTTAGAAGAATTGTACCACTTCTAACTTGTGTGTAACTATAATACTCATGTGGTCCGCACCACTGATCACCCAACCCCCCCTTCCCCGACCATCCGAGGCCACCATCACCCAGTTTCCCCACTGACCATCCGATTCCTCCCCATTGACCACCCGACTGCCCCACTGTCCACCCGACTCCCCAATTGACCACCCTAATCCCCCACTGACCACCCAAATCCCCCACTGACCATCCGATTCCTCCCCATTGACCACCGGACCCCCCACTGACCATCCGACTCCCCAATTGACCACCCTAATCCCCCACTGACCACCCAAATCCCCCACTGACCATCCGATTCCTCCCCATTGACCACCGGACCCCCCATTGACCACCCGACTGCCCCACTGACCACCCGACTCCCCAGTTGACCACCCTAATCCCCCATTGACCACCCAAATCCCCCCACTGACCATCCGATTCCTCCCCATTGACTACCCGACTGCCCATTTGACCACCCGACTGCCCCCACTGACCTTCCAGCTCCCCCCACTGGCCCCGTAATCTCCCCCATTGATGACCCAACTGCCCCCACTGATGACTGGACACACCCCATTGACCACCTGACTCCCACCACTGATAACCTGACTCCCCCTCATTGACCACCTGACTCCCACCACTGACAACCTGACTCCCACTCACTGACCACCCGACTGCCCCCACTGACTTACAAACTTGCCTTCTCCCTGGCTTCTCAAAGTGGCTGGTCCTTTAAACATACCTGCTAGATAGCATCTAATGCTGTCAAGGCTTCCTTACCCCTGACTCAGCTCGGTTACCCACTTCACTGCACTGTTCTCATCCCGCCTAAGTCAGAAGTTCAGATGAATAAGGAGCAGCTTCATTTCCAGGTCGGTAAGTAGGAGCAGAGTTGCAATCTGACTCTGAATGCCACTCCACGGCAGTTGACACGGCTGAGAAAATCCTCTCTCCGAATGCTTGAGGAAATTCAAACTAATTTAGGAGACCAGGGTGGAGAAAGCTACCAAAGGTCTTGACAGAGATGTAACTGCACAAAGATGGATGTTACATCAATGGAGTAGATGTTGGCACTGGGGACCGAAGGCTTGATGTAAATTTTTAGAAGGGTCTTAAATCTGGGAGAGGAGAGACATAGTGATTTTGAGATGGAATTCCAGAGTATAGGCCCAGTTAAATGAGGAGGTGTCCAAGGGGAGGGAGTCAGGAGCAGATGTTTACGTGTCTGGAGGTTGCCACCTGACACCAAAGAGAGGCTGGCCGTCAGGAATGAACGTCATGGGGAGTGGGTTCCATGGAAGAAATGTTTTTAATGTTGGGCCCAGGGGAGCCTTTTTGTTTCTCCGAGCCCCACAAGTGAAGTCGAGAACACTTGTCCATAAATTGCTTCTTCTGGACCCTGTACTCTTCCCGCTGTCATCCATACTCAGGCCATTGAGATCCTCAAAAAGTTGAGGGTTTGGGCGTCTTGAAAAATATTAAGGTAGATAAGTCCCCAGGGCCTGATGGGATCTACCCCAGAATACTGAAGGAGGCTAGAGAGGAAATTGCTGAGGCTTGACAGAAATCTTTGGATTCTCACTGTCTTCAGGTGATGTCCCGGAGGACTGGAAAATAGCCAATGTTGTTCCTTTGTTTAAGAAGGGTAGCAAGGCTAATCCAGGGAACTACAGGCCGGTGAGCCTTCTGTCAGTGGTAGGGAAATTACTGGAGAGAATTCTTCGAGACAGGATCTACTCCCATTTGGAAGCAAATGGACGTATTAGTGAGAGGCAGCATGGTTTTGTGAAGGGGAGGTCGTGTCTCACTAACTCGATAGAGTTTTTCGAAGAGGTCACAAAGATGTTTGATGCAGGTAGGGCAGTGGATGTTGTCTATATGGACTTCAGGAAGACCTTTGACAAGGTCCCTCATGGTAGACTGATACAAAAGGTGAAGTCACACGGGATCAGGGGTGAGCTGGCAAGGTGGATACAGAACTGGCTAGGTCATAGAAGGCAGAGAGTAGCAATGGAAGGGTGCTTTTCTGATTGGAGGGCTGTGGCTAGTGGTGTTCCGCAGGGATCAGTGCTGGGACCTTTGCTGTTCCTAGTATATATAAATGATTTGGAGGAAGATCATGGATGATCTTCTATATCAGCTACACCTTCCCACACTATTCTCATATCCCACAATTCCCCCGAAAATGAGGCAATCTCTGACTTCAATGTATCTAATGAACCCGTGCTTTTAAAAAATTTATTTACGGGTGTCACTGGTTAGACCAGCATTAATTGCCCATGCCTAATTGCCCTTGAGAAGGTGGTGATGAGCTGCTTTCTTGAACCTCTGCAGTCCCCGTGGTGGAAGTACATGCAAAGTGCTTTTAGGAAGGGAATTCCAGGATTTGGGCCTCTGGATTACGATACCAGTGACATTACCACTGAACCACCATCTCCCCCTATAAACTCCCACTGCAAATCCAGACTCACACTTCAATGCAGTACGGAGAGAGTGCTGCACTGTCAGGAATGCCAGCTTTTGAGTAAACTGAGCTGCAATCTGCTACCTCAGGTGTGCTGAAAGATTCCGTGGCACTATTTCAAAGAAGAGCGGAGGAATTCGTCCAGATGTTGTGAACAATATTTATTTGTCAACGTGCATCATTACAAGAGAAAGGGGAATTTTAACTGGAGCAAGATTTGGGCAGGTTGAGTATGAAGTGTCCCTGCGGTTTACGGCGTGATTTCAGTTCCTGTGCCTCAGCTGCATTAGTGCTGGACAGTTCTCCATTACCATAAAGTATTTCATTCCCTGTAAAGTGCTTTGGGACATTGTGAGGTTGTTAAAGACACTACATAAATGCATCTCTAGTTCTCTCCGCCACTCTTTTTCTCCGTTACCATAAAGAGTGGCAGGTGGGGGGGGGCGGGGGGGGGGGGGGGTGCGCACAGAGAGATGATTGGGAGCTGAATTTCTTCCTGAGCTTTATTAGGCCTTTGTCCTTTCCCATTTCCCTTTTTGTCATTGTTTGTACAAATTAATTTCTTCCTTTCCACTTGAGTACAACTGCAACACAGACCATTACTGTCATGTTGGTTATTTCAAGAAAACTCGTTTCAGTTCTTGATTGTATTTTGTTTCAAGTTGACTGATTTTTCATCTCTGCTTGAAATTTTGAACAAATTTGAAGCAGGTAAATCCCGGAATAAAACCAAAGTACATGAAAAAGGCCGGTTTTCTGAATTTTTTTGAGCAGGCTTTTTGAGAATTGTTGAACACAAGTTTCCTTCTTAATCCTAACATCGCTTACAATTCACCTTTCACCCTGACACTTAAACAGCACTTGGCAGAGTGTATGGGGGTGGGAAGTATGAATGGGATCATGGAATTGGGGGGGTGACTGGCATCATGGGACTGAGACTATAGGTTGGCCCAATCTACATTCATTATCTGGTTAACAAGAATATAATCACCTGCGTCGTAGTTTGATTTATTTTGCCACTGTAACTATTTCAATTTCTCAGTTTAGTGTTGCAGTCAAATGGGTCAGTTACAATTTCTAATTTCAATAAGGGAGTTAGATGCCTTGAATCCTAAAATTCAATAATTAATGATGTGATGGCCTTACAAAATAATTAACAGCTCAATCCTGAGAAACTTTAGGGAACTGGAGACGTTTCCTTGGAAACCAGAGAGGTTGCATAATAATATAATAATCTTCATTGTCACAAGTAGGCTTACATTAACATTGCAATAAAGTTACTGTGAAAAACCCCAGTCGCCACATTCCAGCACCTGTTCGGCAGAATTCAGAATGTCCAAATTACCTAATAACACGGGCACGATTTTCCGCTCCCCACGCCGGGTGGGAGAATCGCGGGAGGGCCCCCCAACTAATTTCACGACCCCCTGGCGCCCCCCGCGATTCTCCCACCCCCCGCTCGGATGAATCGACGCTTGTCGTTTTTCACGGCGACCGGCGATTCTCCGACCCGGATGGGCCGAGCGGCCTGCCGTTCGCGACCGTTTCACGATGGCGGCAACCACACCTGGTCGCTGCCGTCGTGAAATCATCATGAGATGCCCATTTTGGGGCTTGTAGGGGGCCTGGTGGGGAATGAGCACCACGACTGTGCTCGGGAGGGGACAGTCCCGCGATTGGTGCCCACTGATCGTCGGGCCGGCGTCTCAATCGGACGCACAATTTCCCCTCCGCCGCCCCGCAAGATCGAGCCGCCATGTCTTGCGGGGCTGCTGAGGGGAAAGACGGCCACCGCGCATGCGCGGGTTCGAGCTGTCAGGCGTTGTGACGTCAGCCGCGCATGCGCGGGTTGGAGCCGGCCAACCTGCATATGCGCGGCTGACGTCACATAGGCACCGCCGTCGCGTCACTCTCGGCGCGCCACCCGGTGGCCGAGAGTTACGGAGCGCCGCTCCTAGCCCCGCCGGGGGGGAGAATAGGGGGCGAGGAGTGGCCTCCGAGGCCGTCGTGAAATTCGGCCGAGTTCACGACGGCCCTCCCGATTTTTCCCGGGAGCGGAGAATTCCGCCCCACGTCTTTCGGGACTTGTGGGAGGAAACCAGTGCACCCGGAGGATACCCACGCAGACACATGGAGAACGTGCAGACTCCACATAGACAGTGTCCCAAGCCGGGAATCGAACCTGGAGACCCTGGCTCTATGAAGCAACAGTGCTAAACACTGTGCCACTGTGTCGCCCTGTCCTTTGCCTCTGTCTTATCCTTTCTACCCATTCTGTAGCTGGAATGTTTTTAAAATTCCAGCTGACTGCTGTTTAACCTTTAAATAGCCATCATGAAAAGTTCAGTATGTATTGTCAAAGGTAACATTGATCTGTTTATGCTGTTGCTTTGTCTGAATCTAATGATGCTGTTATTTTTCCAGTCTCCTCTGCTCCCTGATCTTGACAAATTCATTAATTGGGATGAATGCAAAATGATGAGTGAATATGAGTGAAAGATTCAATTTGAGATTTTTTGTGGAAGGAGCAGAGAAGCTGGGATTATTCTCCTTAAAGTAGAGCAGGTTAAGTTGCTATTTAATGCAGAAGTTTAAAATTATGAAGGCTTTGGATGACGTAGAGTGAAACTTTTAACTGATGGAAAAATTGGTAACCCAAGATTAGAATTAATTTTCAAAAGGGAATTGGATCAATGGAATCTGAACTTGAAGGTGAGAAAATTGCAGGGCAATGGGGAAAGAGCAAGGTCGGGAGCTGGCATTCTGCTAGTGAGTTTTTACATCTTTTATATTTCTGGGCACCATCTTGGTATGTGTGATTGCTAGGGCGTCATTAAGAAATGGGGAAATTAGCATTACTAAATCGCTATTAGAACCACCGAAAGGTTATGGCCCAGAAACAGGTCATTCAGCCCATCATGTCTGCACCAACCAAAAGAAGAGGAAAGAAGAAACTAGCTGCTCATTTTAATTCCACTTTCCAGCACTTGGTGAGTAGCCTTGCAGATTACAGCACTTTAGATGCAGATCCAGGTATATTTTAAATGAACAAAGAGGATGAACAAATGAGTTGAACAATGTTACACATTGAGTTGCTACACAATGTTACACATTGAGTTGTTACACAATGTTACACAATGTTACACAAATGAGTTGAATAATGAGTACATTATCTGTGGCCTTGGATTTATTATTATCGTTGTCTCTAAATGGATTCATGGTCTGGCACCTCCTGATCTCTATAACCTCCACCAGCCCAGCAATCTGCTGAGATCGCTGCTTCTCTCCAATCCTGGTCTCTTCTTTGCTTCACCATTAGCGACTGCCTTCAAACACTTAAGGACTTAATCCCTGAACCTCGTCTCACCTTCTTTGTAATGCTTCTTAAAATCCACCTCTTCGACCAAGCGCTTTGGTCCCCATCATAATATCTCCTCTTTTGGTCTTGGTGTCAATTTTTGACTGGTTACGCTCCTGTAAAGTGTCCTTTTTGTTTGTTTTTCTAAATTTAGAGTACCCAATTAATTTTTTCCAATTACGAGACAATTTAGCTTGGCCAATCCACCTACCCTGAACATCTTTGGGTTGTGGGTGCGAAACCCACGCTAAAAAGGGGAGAATGTGCAAACTCCAAACGGACAGAGCCGGGATCGAACCTGGGACCTCGGTGCCATGAGGCAGCAATGCTAACCACTGTGCTGCCCCCTGTTAAGTGTCTTGAGGAAGGTTAAAGACTTTGTGTAAATGCGTGATAATTTCTCGCACAGACTGGAAAACCACAGGATCCCTTGATTCTCAGCAATTCGCAAAGGTAAGGAATTGGAAAGTCTATACTTGTCTGTTTGGGCTGTTACGTACAATTGTTTTTAAAAAAATAATACACCTAGCTTTCCATCCAACCACTACTGGAGGGAGAAATTCCCTTCAGATTTAGTCTCTTGACACCACTCTCTCACAACAGATTGACACTTTCAGCATCTCAATTCACCCCTTGCCAAGTTCCAGATATTTTGTCTCTTGATGATAATGTGATTGGGATTAAACAAACAATCTTCTTGAAAGTACTTAACCTTTTCAAGTGAAGTTAATGTCACTAGGTCATACCTGAAATACCATTGTGAAAAGCAAATGTCTGAAGTACATTTACTGTGTGGTTGAAGTGCAGATTAGTAGAATAATTTAAGATATAACCAGTTTATTTTCTCATTGCCTGTATAGGGACCAACATTTAGATCTGCTCTGACTTCTGTAATGAGGGTTGCTTTTAGCTCCTGGTAATTCAACTATGGAGAGTCTAGCTGTCTTTCTTTATTCCCTAGCAAGCATGAATCTACAACGAAGAAATCACGATTCCCAGCCTAACTGTCAAATTTCAGAATTCAACAGCCAAAAGATTTTCTTCACACTCCAGGTGCAGTGAAATCGTGAACCCACTTCTAAAGAAGTTGACAATTTCTTGTTTAACATGAGGAATCTTCACGAATTGAGAGAATAAATGTAATTTACTGGTAGAAGTTTAGTCATTGTTGTAATGCAGCAGCCATTTTGCGCACATCATGATCCCATATACAGACAAGAAGATTGTCTGCTGATTAATGAACTTGGCTGAGGATTAAATATTGGCCAGGATACTTGGGGGAAACTCTCCTGCTCCTCTCTGAAGTGGTGCCAGGATCTTTTACATCCACCTGACAGAACAGACAAAACCTCGGTTTAACATCTCACTTGAAGGTCAGCACTTCCGATGGAGCTGTGATAATCTTCCTAGAGTCTTCTGCAGTAACGCAGTTGGTTTCTCGTAGCATTGAGCCCTTTTGCGGTTTTCCTTTGTTCTAAAGTCAATAAGATATCAGAATTGGGATGATAAACATCCACAGGCACGAGGCCAATGAAATACATTAGGGCCTGGCTAATTGTGGGCTGCTTAAAATTCAAACAAAACTCTGCAGGTTGCCTGTGACATTTGTACATACACAATTGAAAGTGTAACCAGCATCTCATTACGCCATTGGGAACCAATTCAAATCTGAAAATGCTTGATGTGGGAATGGTGAGCCTCAGTTGAATTTAAATTGCTCCTCCCAAACACTCAATCAATATCTAATCAATGTGACTCAGGTACACCTGAGGTAGATATACGATTTCAAATGTATACTCTGAGTGTGCAAGATGCTACAGAAATATCATATTGTCTGTCTCTTGCACTGCAATGTGGCATTAACTATCCTCAGCATATTTTGAATTGCGGGATTGTTACTGAGATCATGCAACGATTTCACGGACTGCTGAGATTTTTATTTTCAAGAAATATTGTTCAAGTGATTAACTGAGGAATGACCTACATCGTAATAAATGTGTCGGCACTGTAACATCATCTCACGGTATGACTGCTGCAAAGCATAGCTTCGTTGTCACCATTGGACGTCTGTGACTCTTTTTTGACACAATATTGAATGTTGCATTATAACAATGGCTTTTTCTTTGAATAGCTCCCAGTGATAGCCTTGTACTCAGAGTCTACTCTGTGTGCATAGAATTGGATGGGCACTTAGCAAATGATAATAGCAGATGTAATTCACTTCTCAGGTTTAATTGATCTGGGAGCTTGTGTGGGGCCGAGCAGGGGATTAGTGAAGTGTCCAGATGTGATAAATATGAATCAATAAGCTGTAAAGAAAAGAGATTATCAGTATAACATGACATAACGTCTATGAGCAAAACGGCCAACAAGGATAGGGGAACTCTATATTTGTTTGATTCTGACATTTTAAGATTTAATAATAAGAAATAATCTTTTTTGTTTTGATATTCTAGCTTCATGTAAGTATTTGTTTGTTTTATAATTAGATTCCCGTTTGCTCTTATTTCTGTCCATTAACACTGTATCTGTGGGGCAGCACGATGGCGCAGTGGTTAGCATTGCTGCCTACGGCGCTGAGGACCCGGGTTCGAATCCCGGCCCTGGGTCACTGTCCGTGTGGAGTTTGCACATTCTCCCCGTGTCTGCGTGGGTTTCGCCCCCACAACCCAAAGATGTGCAGGGTAGGTGGATTGGCCACGCTAAATTGCCCCTTAATTGGAAAAAATAATTGGGTACTCTAAATTTTAAAGAAAAAAAAAAAAAAAAAACACTGTATCTGTGGCCTGTTAGTTGTGCCAGTTGTGTCTCGCTGGGTTGAAATCTCACTTCTAAGGCAGAAGGTTGTGGGTTCAATTTCCACTCCGGAAACCCAAGTGCAAGTAAATCCAGGTTAATTGTGCAGTATTGAGGGAGTCCCTAACTGTTGCAAGTTCCACTTTTTGAATGAGATACTAAACTAAGGCCCTATCTGCCCCCCCCCCCCCCCCCCCCCCCCCCCCCCCCCCCAGATGGGTGTAAAAGATCCTATTCCATTATTTTGAGCAGGGGAGTTCTCCCAAGTGGCCTGTTCAATGTATGTTCCTCGAACAACGTCACTTAACTGATCATTGTCACAATGTTGCGTGGGGGACCTTGCTGCGAAAATTGCTGCCTCATTTCTTACATTACCACAGTGTCAGGATGATGGAAAAATAAAACAGGGAATTATACACAGAAATATTGGACTTTAAAAAGACCTGTATTTTATATTTCAAAGTTCACACATAGCCCGAATGTGGCTGAGAATGTGCAGTTTGCTACTGACAGGAAGGGTTGTTGCAGGGTGTTTCCCTAAGGGACAATTGAACCCCTCCCTGTGTTTCCAGACAAGGTGCTTCCAAAAGCATCCAAAGACTGATTACTGTTCGATAAAGAAGGGAGTTAAAAGTGAGATGACAGAGCTACCCTAAAGCTTGCCCCATTTGCGAGGGTGCCTGTCTGTTAGTCTGTGCATGCGTGCTGTGAGGAAAAGGAGCTGGAAGTTTACCACCCAGATGTGATACAGTAACTGAAGCAAGACCCCAGCCAAAAATAGCCACCTTTTGCAGGAATATCTTGAAACTCTCTCCCTCTGACTGCCGAAGTCAATCAGCCAGCAAAAGGATTGCAGCTGCAAAGAAGAACTTAAATCTCTCTACCAAACCACAGACTACTTGAATCAAAAAATCAACTACTCACCTACAAATCAACAGTACTGGAATCAATTCGTAATGGCTGCACGCTTTATCATCTACCACTCACAACCCAGGAACCGTTCCGCATAACTTATTTTATATTTATATACTATCAGACTCAATTCTTATTTCTAATCTGTATGAATATAGATGAATATAGTTAATAAGATTATTTTATCTTAACTCAAGAAAGCCTGGTTAATTGGCTCCTTTTTAAACTTTCCTATTGGGTCCGGAAAAGGTATCCAAGAGACAGGGACCAAAAGAGAAAATGCTGGAAAATTTGTCTTTATCAAGAGACAGGGAATCTTGTTAGATTAAACTTTGTTGTGGGTGTCGTTGACATTCCCTCTTGAATCTCACAGCTGTGTCCTAGCATCTGAATCGGCTCTGGGATAACCTTATCCAGAGGCTCAGCATCTGATTGGGACTCAGCAGAGTCCTGGGATCCAGGAGGCCTCTGACTGCTGACTCGCTTGAATATTCCTGCCTCCACCTCATGTGCCATCAACAGATTATGCCCCAGAAGCCTGTCCACTAGTGTCGCCCACCAAGGTGTGTGTATCTGCACTAGTGGCGGGTGGGAACGCCAGCTGTGATGTATCGATGGTGGAATCCTGAGAGCTGTGCTCCGAGATGTTCTCTTTGTTGCTGAGGGAGGGGGTGGGGCACGACCCCAGGTGGCCCTGCCCATCAGGTGGCAATCCTGCTGGACATGTGGTCAGTGAGAGGGAAGGATCATTTTGTCTGACATGAACAACCCACTTGAGACAGGTTATCTGGCTGGAGGGATAGTGGATCTTCACCTCTGCAGTGCAGGCCAGCCATTTTGTTGGTGACTACTCTTTCCTCGGACAACCCCGTGATTTCCAGGGACCATTCCTTATAGGGGGTGAGGACTCTGATGTCAAGAACTTTGTCGTCTGTCTGGGCCCTTTCACGCCTATTATGTGCTAACTTCTCCTGTGGGGACAGAGAGGGGGCATTGTGAGCTGTGCGCTTGGTGCATCAGGGGGTGTCTATGGCAGGTGACATGTATTTGTACTGCACCTGGCCATGGAGGGGTTGTGCTGGTGCGTGCCAAGGTGTCGTAATGCACAAGCGCGGTGCTCTGATGTGGGGAGGTGCGAGGTGCCAGCCGTTGACCTGTTAGGGGGACCAAGGTCAGAGATGGCAGGCAAAACTGGTTCCAGGGGGCCGGTGTTAACTTACACTTGTGGCCCAGTGGACATCTTTGGTCTTCTTCCTGCACTGTATGACGGTCCTCCTGGTCATGCTGCCCGAACTGACGGCCACTGTAGGGGAACAGGGCATCCCATCTTGCCTCCATGGCGTCCAGAATCCTGGCCAGTTTGACATCCTAGAAGCATGCAGCAGGTCTGCGTGGTGCCATACTTGTGTGCTGACTGCGAGTGAGTTCAGAAGGAGCGTTAAAAAGCTGCTCCCGCTTGTTAGCGGGGAGCTGCCAGGCGCAAGTCTGGTGAATCAGCTGGCAGGACAACCAGTACCGGTGTGAAGCTCGTGAATCATTTTTGGCGCTAACTACCGTTTAATATCAGCCGCGGTCTCGCCGAGCCGGCTGTCGAGAAACATCCAGGAAGTCGTACCCGATATGATATCTCGAACGATTTCCATTAAATCATGCCCTAAGTCAGATGACACAAATTTGGTTTTAAGGAGCATTTTAAAGCAGGAATGTGAAGTAGGGAGGCAAAGAGGTGTTGGGAGGGAATTCCAGAGCTTGGGACCTCAATAATTGAAGGAACAGCCAACAACGTGGAGCCCTTAAAGTTGGAGATGCATAAGAGGTCAGAATTAAAGAAGTGCAGATATCACTGGAGGGCTGTGTGGCTGAATATCAACCATCTGAGTGAAGAAATCCCTCCTGTTCTGGACTGCACCCTTCTCTGCCCTCTGTCAAATACTTTTATCATTTTAAAGAGCTGAAAGTCATTGGGTAGGATTCTCCGTTGGCTGATGCCGAAAAAGAATGAGATTTGACGCTAAAAAAAGAGTTTTATGCTACAATCGCAGCAGGCGCTGATTTCACACCAAATTGATATTTTCCGGCACCTCAACAGCGGGGTCCATACGGACAGTAAACACCGTCTGCATGTCATTAGCGGGCCCTACCTGGTATTCTCCAGGGGCCTCCGTGATCTGTTCCTCCAAAGGCCCAAGCTCCAGACGGTTCACTTGTTCTTTTAAAAATCGTGAAACCAGGGCAGCATGTGGCGCAGTGGTTAGCACTGCCGTCTCACGGCACCGAGGTCCCAGGATCGATCCCAGCTCTGGGTCACTGTCCGTGTGGAGTTTTACACATTCTCCCCGTGTCTGTGTGGGTCTCACCCCCCCCAGGGCAGCACGGTAGCATGGTGGTTAGCATAAATGCTTCACAGCTCCAGGGTCCCAGGTTCAATTCCCAGCTTGGGTCACTGTCTGTGCGGAGTCTGCACGTCCTCCCTGTGTGTGCGTGGGTTTCCTCCGGGTGCTCCGGTTTCCTCCCACTGTCCAAAGGTGTGCGGGTTAGGTGGATTGGCCATGCTAAATTGCCCTTAGTGTCAAAGTAAGGTTAATGGGGGGTGGGGGTTACTGGTATAGGGTGGATACGTTAGGTTTGAGTAGGGTGATCATTGCTCGGCACAACATCGAGGGCCGAATGGCCTGTTCTGTGCTGTACTGTTCTATGTTCTAACCCAAAGATGTGCAGGGTAGGTGGATTGGCCACGCTAAATTGAATTAGGCACTCTAAATTTTAAAAAGAAAAATCGTGAAACTGGCATCGTGGCTGCTGAGGGAGAGAGAGGGGGAATGAAAAGTGTTCAACATCGCCATAGTTTACTGGTAGTTGTGTTGCTCGCCAGGGAGGCTTCTGTGAGGGCTGGGGGTGTAGTGGGGGGTGGCCAGGATGTGGGCTGTGGGGTCGGGGTGGACGGGCATGGAACACCATTGCCGCAGCCCGCAAGGCAGCCATGCAACTGGGCACACCACTAACAGCCCACTTTGAACTTAGGGCCACGGGTCATATAGGTGTCTGCTTAGGTAGCCTCTGGCCCCAGCCGACCCATCAGCGGGATGGGCATGCTCCAGCACAACCAGTGTCCTTTTGGCTGAGATAAGTGTGTGTGGGGATTGTAATGCGTATGTGCAGCTGCAGCTTGTCAGATGCTCGAGTGTCAATTACAGACCCGACGTATCCTGCACCGCTTTTCATTGGAATCAATTATTAAGCCTTTGAGTGCAGCGTCCAATGGTCAACATTGTCAGGCATGAATTTCTGGGGCCCACTGAGGTTCTTACTTGTAACAAATGGGAACACTCACCATTTATATTGGTATGTGGTCAGTAAATGGCACTGTATGGAAGTGACAGTTTGCAATGTTAATGTTCTAACCATCCCATTCCTGCTGGGAGGCGGGCAGGTTGCAGGGCAACCAGAGTGTGAATCCTGGATGCCGAAAATGGGAAGAGTTCAATTTTTCAGTATAAATGTACTTCATGACCACCTTGGAGGACAAGGGCTACAGACACATGGGAACACCACCTGCAAGCTCTCCTCCAAGTCACTCACCATCCTGACTTGGAAATATATCATCGTTCCTTCACTGTCACTGTGTCAAAATCCTGGAACTCCCTCCCTAACAGCACTGTGGGTGTATCTACATCACAGGGACTGCAGCTGTTCATGAAGGCAGTTCACAACCACCTTCGGAATGACAATTAGGGATGGACAATCAATGCTGGTCTAACCAGTGATAGTTACTTCCTGAGATTGAGTAAAATAAAACATTAAAAAAAAACAGAATTTTGTTGAATAGTAGTGACTACAGTATACTCTCGATAGTAGGAGAATCAATCCACCGATTGTAAACCGATGGGCTCATCCACTGAAATTGTGAAAAGAGTAATTTGACATGACAGTGTTAATTCTCGATTTATTCAAATTGCACACTGATATTTCAAAGCTATGCTCAACACCAAAATCCCCATCATAAACATATACTGTCCTGTTCAAAATTGTGGTATTTTCTTTTCAAATCTTTTATTGTGTTGTGTGTGTTCACAGACGTTGGGTCATCAGCACGTGTGCATACGTGTGAGAGGCAGCAAGTGTTTGTGAGTGTGTGTAAGGTACATGAGGGCAAGTGTGTGTGTGGGGTGTGAGTGTAAATGTGTGAGAGTCAGCGCGTTTGTGGGTGAGTGTAGACCTAGCAACTTTGTGGGTGAATGTGTGTAGGTACATGAGGGCGAGTGTGTGTGGGGCGTGAGTGTAAATGTGTGAGAGTCAGCGCGTTTGTGGGTGAGTGTAGATACATGAGGGTGAGTATGTGTGGGGTGTGAATGTGTATGTGTGAGAGTGTTTGGATGTGTTTGTAGCTGTGAGCTTGTGGGAATGTGGTGGTTTATGTATCTGTGAACATGCTTGTGGCTGATATAATTCCCCATGACCATTTTTTTGAAGGATTGTGTGACAAAAGGGAAACTGGAAAAGCAAAGACCATGCCCATTAATTCCAGGGAAATGTCTCATGGAAAATGTAATGAACCAGAATTTCTGTGATATTATTGATACTTTTCATTATTTGAAAAAGTAATTGTCAAATGAAATAGGCACTTAATGTAAACTGAAGGCATTGTCTTTTCAGACTTAAAATAAGTTGTCAATGTCATTCCCGGCAATGACAGTTGTTTGAATGAAGTATATTCAAGAATTGATGAGGGACATTTAAACTGTGTAATGTTCTATAGGAGATGGTACAGCCTATGTAGCAGTCATCCCATTAAGAATGCCTGACAAGCTTTCAGTGAAGGCTCCCTGAATTGATTCTGTGGTTTGTAAATAATATTTTCAATTTGATTTGCGATATGCTGAAGATCAGAATAGTCTATCATTTGACAGTTAGACATGGCTCGGTGCATGGAAATCTTGATGGCTCGGTGCATGGAAATCTTGTCTCTGAGTCAGAAGGTTACAGTTTCAATATCCCACTCCAGAGACTTGAAGAGAAAATCTAGGATGACCATCCGAGTAGAGTACTGAAAGAGTGCTGTCCTTGGGGTAAGGCATTTACCGTACTTTCCGGACTATAAGCCGCGACTTATTTCACACGTTTCGAACCTCGCGGCTTATACAACGACGCGGCTTATTTATGGATTTTTCCCGCTTTCTTTTCACTAAACCAATGAAATTGCGTAACGGGTCAAGGTAAAACAATGTAACTTTTTAGTTTACTGTTTAGATTAAATCGAGCGCGCTCAAACATCCCATCATTCTGATTACGGTAGTCATTTTGTCACCCTCATCATGGCAAAGACACGGAGAAATGCATATGATGCAGCTTTCAAGTTGAGGGCGATCGATCTGGCTGTTGGGAAAGGAAATAGAGCTGCTGCACTAGAGCTTGGTCTTAATGAGTCGATGATAAGACGTTGGAAACAGCAGCGTGAGGAATTGACTCAGTGCAAAAAGACAACTAAAGCTTTCAGAGGGAAGAAAAGCAGATGGCCCGAACTAGAAAATGAGCTCGAAGACTGGGTCAACATGCAGAGAGCAGACGGCCGAGGTGTTTCAACTGTACAGATCCGACTGAAAGCCAAAACAATCGCCACCGCAATGAAGTTTGAGAATTTTAGAGGTGGACCATCGTGGTGTCTCAGATTTATGAGACGTAAAGGCCTGTCCATCAGGGTACGGACGAGTTTGTGTCAGCAGCTCCCTCCCGACTACGAGGAAAAAATTTCAAACTTCCGCAAATTCACTGATGCAATGATAGCAGAGCATTCCATTGGCCCACACAATATCATAAATATGGATGAGGTTCCTCTGACATTTGACCTGCCTCTCACTCGGACTGTCAACAGGAAAGGTGAATCATCCGTCATGCTGAAAACAACTGGGCATGAAAAAACGCACTTCACCTGTGTTCTGAGTTGCACGGCATCGGGAGAAAAGCTTCCACCGATGGTGATTTTTAAACGCACGACGATACCAAAAGAAAAATTCCCTACAGGAATTGTTGTGAAAGTCAACAAGAAAGGATGGATGACGGAAAGCCTAATGCATGAATGGCATACGGAGTGCTACGGCAAGCGACCGGGAGGATTCTTTCACAGGAACAAGGCATTGCTCGTTTTGGACAGCATGAGGGCCCACATAACAGATTCTGTGAAAGAAGCCATCAAGAGGACAAACTCAATTCCAGCTGTGATTCCTGGGGGCACAACAAAGTATTTACAGCCACTCGACATCAGTTTAAATCGTGCATTTAAGGTGGCGCTTCGTGTTCAGTGGGAGGCTTGGATGACAAGTGGGGAGAAATCCTTCACTAAAACGGGCCGCATGCGAAGAGCAACTTATGGTCAAGTCTGCCAGTGGGTCCTGACAGCGTGGAGCATTGTTAAAAAATCCACTATCATCAACGGGTTTCGAAAAGCTGGATTGCTGCGTGTTGAAGAGGGCAGCATGAGCTCAGCGGGAAATTTGCCTCCGGATGAAAGTGATGAGAGCGACAATGAAAACAATCCAACATCGGATGAAGCAATTCTGAGGCTATTCAACTCTGACACTGAAGGAGATGACTTCAGTGGTTTCAGTGCACAAGAGGAGGATAGTGACTCTGATCACCTGGGTTGGTGATATCTTGATTACGATCAGTAATAAAATACTTCTTTTTACACATGATTTATTTATTTTTAATGTTTCAAACTGATGATTCTATGTTAATCTTAAGAGCTTAATCGGATTGATTTCGCTCCACAGTGACCAATGACTTTCTTGGTAGGCTATTCTTTACCACTAATTTTTTATTTTTGTTACAAGCCGTATTTCGTTAAAGCCTGTGTAAAGCTCATTTGTTTCAATGTACCGGTAAGCACCTGCGGCTTATATACGTGTGCGGCTTATTTATGTTCAAAATAAAAAAAAATTTCAAAATCAGTGGGTGCGGCTTATAGTCAGGTGCGCTTTATAGTCCGGAAAGTACGGTAACCAGCACCAATCTATTATCTTAAGTGGGTGCATAAGATCCCACAGCCACTCTTCAAAGAAGAGCCAGGGAGTTCTCCTCAGTGTACAGACCAATATCCATACCTCAAACAACATCCCAAAAAATGGACGATTATTACCCCCTTCTTTCTTGTGGGAGCTTGTTGCGAGCAAACTAACTGCTTCATTTCCTGCATTACAGCTGTAACAAATTTCAGAAATGGTTCATTAGCTGTAAAGCACTTTGGTACTTTCTGAGATTGTGAAAAGCATCATATAAATGGAAGTTTTTCTTTGTTGTAGTTTAAATAAATAAGCAATGAAGAGGGAAGGTGTGAGCCAAATGTTCAGGAAATCAAGAAATTAAGTCCGAAAACATGTTTGAGTGCTCTAGACCTGGGCACACTCAGAATTTTGAAGAGAACAGTATTAACACGGCTAGTCCATAGGAGCAGCATGGCGGTGCACCGGTTAGCACTGCTGCCTCCACAGAGCCGAGGATCCGGGTTCGATCCCGGCCCTGGATTACAGTCCGTGTGGAGTTTCACATTCTCCCTGTGTCTGCGTGGGTCTCACCCCCACAACCCAAAGATGTGCAACATAGATGGATTGGCCATGCTTAATTGCCCTTTAATTGGAAACATTTTTTAAAAACATAGCGAGTCCATAGTTAACAGCCTACAAAGAAGAAAATTAACTCGGGGACGTGGCAGTATAAAGATGATTTCTTGAGGTATGGTTTTGTCAATTGTGTCAGTGCAAATAAGGATGCAAAGTCCAGCAAATGAGAGAAGTTTCAGATTTTGAAAAAGAAATGGTGGGTGAAAAGTTGCTTTTGAGGTTGAGACCCACAGTCAGTTATTAACTTTGAGCTGACTCCAAATTAGAAGACTACAGTGCTATACCTGACCTGTGGTACCAATTAGAAACACGGCAAAAGCCCATGCGACTGTCAACATTCTGGAGTAACATCTCCCAGGAATATCCAGTGCTGTGTAAAACAAACATTTTTATTGTCTTGCCCTTCACAACGACCTGCATGTGTGAGGTTGGATTCCGTTTTCATAAAGATGAAGGCGGCAGAAAGAAACTTGCTGAAGTCTGTAATTGACATGTGCATTGCCCTCTCCTGCTTTGAGCCTGATTCAAGTGAGATTGTGGGGACCAAGCAAGTTCCCCTTTCGCATTAAAGTAAGTGAATGTGGGGTGGGTCGCGAAGGTCAGTCGGTGTGGGACGTAAAAGGTCGGTCGACATGGGTCCCAAACGTCGGCCGGTTGGCAAAAGTGGGTCCTGGGAAAAAAAGTTTTCCATGAGCATGAAGCAGTTGAGTGAATGGCCTCTTTCCATGCATCCATATTATTTTCGATTGAGAAGCTTCAGTTGGAGGCTTTGAACATGTACAAAAACCTGTCCAAGGATGTAAACCATGAAGCAGAATTTAGGGAATCATTTAATGAATGGGTGATCAGTAAGGCTTCGCCCAATGAGCCAGATGTGCTGTTATCTCCTCTTCTGATGTTCCTTTATATTTGTATTATTTTCGTTTCTGGGAGAAAAAAGAAGCCACATAGTAAAATGCATTTCGGCATGTTTGACCTCTAGGAGGGTTTATATACATGGCTGTACAATAGATAAACTATAGTAATATAAAATTTAAGTTTCTAAACAGATTTTCACGGGATTTGGGGGATCACTGGCCTATTGCCTGTCCATAATTGCCCTTGAGAAGGTGCTGGTGAGTTTCCTTCCTTTAACCGCTGCAGTACCTGAGGTGTAGATACATCCGCAGTGCTGTTAAGGAGGGAGTTCCAGGATTTTGACCCGAAAAGAGTGGAGGAATGGCGATTTATTTCAAGTCAGGATGGTATGTGACTTGGAGGGGATATTCCAGCTGCCGATGTTCCAATGGTCTGCTGCCTTTCTCCTTCCAAGTTGTACAGGTTTTGGGTTTGGAAGTTGCTGTCTAAAGAACCTTGTGTTCCTGCAGTGCATCTTGGAGATGGTACACACTGCTGGCCTTGTGCATTGGTGGTGGAGGGAATCAATGCTAAAGGTGGTGGATGGGGTGCCAATCAAGTGGGCTGCTTTGTCCTTGATTGTTGTTGCGCTTCTTGAGTGTTGTTGGAGCTGCAGTCATCCAGGCAGCGCCGGCCCTAGGGTTGCTGGCGCCCCGGGCAAGCTGAACTTCGGCGCCCTTGGGGGGGGCGGGGCCGAGGGGGGGGGGGGCGGGGGGGGGGGCGGGGCGGGGGGAGCGGACCCGAGGGGGGGGGGGCGGACCGAGGGGGGGGGGGAGCGGACCGAGCGGGGAGGGCGGACCGAGCGGGGGGGGGGCTGCCCTGGGGGAAGGCGGCCACCGCGCATGCGCTGGTTGGCACCTTCCCAACTGCGCATGCGCGGGACCCGAGTCTCTGGCGCCCCCTAGCACATGGCGCCCCGGGCGACTGCCCGAGTTGCCGGTGCCCTGAGCCGGCCCTGCATCCAGGCAAGGGCAGAGTATTCCATCACACTCTTGACTCATGCCTTCTAAATTATGGAGAGACTGGGGTGGGGGAGGGAGGAGGGGGGGGGGGGGGCACTTCAAGAAGTGAGTTATTCTCTGGAGAATTGTTGCCACAATAATTATATGGCTGGTCCATTTGAAGTTCTGGTCAATTGTATGGCTCAGAATGTTAATAGTGGGATATTTAGCAATGGCCATGTCATTGAATGTCAAGGTGCAATGCTTCAATCTCTCTTGTCGGGGATGGTCATTGTCTGGCACTTGTGTGGGGCACGAAAGGTACTTGTCACTTGTCAGTTTAAGTCTGAATGTTGTTCATGTCTTGTTGTATATGCACACTGACTGCTTCAGTGGTAGAAACAGACCTTACAATATTACAGATTAACAGTGCAATCAAAGTTGGGTTTCTCTATCTACAAAAAAAAAGAAGTATTTTCTGAGTTTTTTGTCTTTTATTTGAGATTGTGAAATAATATCCCCCCCCCCCCAGAATGCAGATTTGCAAATTCTCTCCTCTGCCCTCACCTAGTGCAGTAAGTGCCAGGAATTGATTTCACGTGTATATTTCATATTGTATCTAATTACATATAATACATATTGTGATGAATGTGAAAAGCTGTCATTGTTTACATTTTTTGCAGTAATATTATTAAAACTTGGGTTAAGATGCAGTCAGTATAACTGGGCTGATTTAGTACAGTGGGCTAAACAGCTAGCTTGTAATGCAGAACAAGGACAGCAGCGTGGGTTCAATTCCGGTACCGGCCTCCCCATACAGGCGCCGGAATGTGGCGACTAGGGGTTTTTCACAGTAACTTCATTAAAGCCTACTTGTGATGATCAGCAATTATTATTAGAGCAGTGATTAAGGTATCATAAACATGAGATAATCGTTGATTTACAGGTGAAGTGTTCTGCTAATAAATCTTGAGAACTATTTACTTGTATACAGATAAATAGTTAATGGAAAATTGTTTAGGTTTGAAGGACACCCAAGGTGTAGATAATTTAAAAGGGGTTTGGTCCTGGCTGAACAAGTCAAGGGGCACCTTGTCAGAAGAGACAAAAAAGTGCCTTATCTTTTGGGTCCAGATTATGTAGTTAATGGAAGGAACCAGGTTTGTCTGAAGAGTCAGCCGGGTCAGGAACTAATCTGAACAGAGGTGTTTCAGTTTGGTCCTGAAAGATTCTCTCTTCAAAAATGCTGCACAGAGAGAAGCAGGTAAAACTCTGGTGTTAACTTTGTTCATCAGTGGTATTTAATACACATTCGTTTGCTTAATTGGAATAAAGTGGCAGGTTTAGGAAGAAAGTTGTTGGGCGGGATTCTCCCTACGGGTGGCTAAGTGCCGATGCTGGAGTAAAATCGGGAGTATTTCACTCCGGTGTCGGCGCCCGTTCCGGGACCCCATTCTGCGGCCCACAGGGGGCTAGGCCGATGATGGAGCGGCCTAGCCGGGGCGGGCCCGAGGTGGGGGGGCGGGCCCGAGGCTGGGCGGGGGGGGCAGGCCCAAGGCGGGGGGGGGGGCCGAGCCAGAGGCGGGGGGGGCGGGGCGGGCCCGAGGCGGCGGGGGGGGGGGGGGGGGGCGGGGGGGGGGGGGCGAAGCTCTGTGAAGCAGCAGTGCTAACCACTGCGCCACCGTGCCCCCTGTCGGCTGCATCTTTAATATGCTGACTATTCTTTAAATGCCAGCCCAGCATATTGCATAGAGCAGTTCCATCCTACAATGCCGTCACAATGGCACTCCTGCCACACGCACATGTATACATGCACGCACACACATGTGCACGTGCGCACACAAACACACACATGCAGGCACACATCATTGAGGCATTAACATTTTAGTTTTTACAGGAGGGCAAAATCCTCCAAAAATAATTTTGGAATTTTCCAACGGACATTTGAATGGCTCACCGCATCTGTATTATGGGAACTTGTCATGTGAGAGTACCTTTAGGAAATGGGTGTTTATAAATGGGTGTGTATATAAATATCTGTAGTGAGAGCACCTTTAAGAAATGGGTGTTTATTACTGCAGTGATGTCAAAGAGTGGGTGGAGCTGGGCTGTCTGTCAGCTTTTCACTTTCGTTTTAGGCTGTTTGCTGAAGGGTGTTTTTTAGTTTCGTTTTCCGAGCTGGATAGCTGCAGTCACAGCCAGAAGGTGTATGACTCTTTCTCTGTAATCTAAAGACTGTAAATCGATCCTGGTGATTTAAAACTAATAACAGTAGTGACTTTAACCTGATGTGCTTCCGATAAAGGTTTTGTTTTTAAGTCGTATGGATGTTATAAAGGAAAGCTTAAAGGTTTACTTAGTGTTGTATTCTTTGGGGGTTATATCTGAATTAATGGTTGCTAAGATGTTCACTGAATGTTTTAAAAAGGTTAACTTGAGTTCATAGAATAAACATTGTTTTGCTTTAAAAAATACTTTTCCATTTCTGCTGTACCACACCTGTAGAGTGGCCGTGTGCTCCCCATACCGCAATCTATTAAAAGTTGTGGGTCAGGTGAACTCCATGATACATTTTGGGGTTCTCTAAACCATGGCCCATAACAGAACCCACCACAATGGGTTGGAAAATGCCAGCCTATCAGTCGAAAATGTATATCGTTTTTACAAATGTCTTTAAATATATTTGAACAATGGTAACACATCAGGGGTGCCACTGAATATGAGATAGCTAAAGAAAAACAACTTGCATTTACACTGTGGCTTTGACATAGCAACCGTGTCCCAAAAGTGTTTCACAGGAGGGTTATCCAGCAAAATTTGACAAGGGGCGTGATATCCGTTCCCCACAACCCCATGGCATGTGTTGTGGCATAGGCCCACCATTGGCTGGCAGCGAGGTCTTCTGGTTTCTCCATTATCAACGGGGTTTCCCGTTGTTCGCACCCTCTGCCGTCGGGGAACCTGTGGCAGGGGGCTTGCCATTAGTGGGACCAGAAAATTCTGCCCAAAGAGTCAAAAAAGTGTTAGGATAGACTTGAAGTAAGCGACAGGTTTTAAGGAGCACTTTAGGACAGAAATATTGAGAGTTGGAGAGCTTTAGGGAGCGAATTCCAGAGTAGATTGGTAGAGTCCACTTGCTAACCAATCCGCAGTCTCTTCTCATGCAGTATAAATTGTTATTTGCTTTACAATTGGCATTCTTGCAAATTGTCCTGTTGAATGCAATGTGAAAAGGTTCCACAGCATGAGACTTTTTCAACAATATTCAAGTTCTGTGAGGATTATAAAAGATACGATTTATAATCATCTAGATAGGAATAATATGATTAGGGATAGTCAGCATGGTTTTGTGAAGGGTAGGTCATGCCTCACAAACCTTATTGAGTTCTTTGAGAAGGTGACTGAACAGGTAGACGAGGGTAGAGCAGTTGATGTGGTGTATATGGATTTCAGTAAAGCGTTTGATAAGGTTCCCCACGGTCGGCTATTGCAGAAAATACGGAGGCTGGGGATTGAGGGTGATTTAGAGATGTGGATCAGAAATTGGCTAGTTGAAAGAAGACAGAGAGTGGTAGTTGATGGGAAATGTTCAGAATGGAGTTCAGTTACGAGTGGCGTACCACAAGGATCTGTTCTGGGGCCGTTGCTGTTTGTCATTTTTATAAATGACCTAGAGGAGGGCGCAGAAGGATGGGTGAGTAAATTTGCAGACGACACTAAAGTCGGTGGAGTTGTAGACAGTGCGGAAGGATGTTGCAGGTTACAGAGGGACATAGATAAGCTGCAGAGCTGGGCTGAGAGGTGGCAAATGGAGTTTAATGTGGAGAAGTGTGAGGTGATTCACTTTGGAAAGAATAACAGGAATGCGGAATATTTGGCTAATGGTAAAATTCTTGGTAGTGTGGATGAGCAGAGGGATCTCGGTGTCCATGTACATAGATCCCTGAAAGTTGCCACCCAGGTTGATAGGGTTGTGAAGAAGGCCTATGGTGTGTTGGCCTTTATTGGTAGAGGGATTGAGTTCCGGAGCCATGAGGTCATGATGCAGCTGTACCAAACTCTGGTACGGCCGCATTTGGAGTATTGCGTACAGTTCTGGTCGCCTCATTATAGGAAGGACGTGGAAGCTTTGGAACGGGTGCAGAGGAGATTTACCAGGATGTTGCCTGGTATGGAGGGAAAATCTTATGAGGAAAGGCTTATGGACTTGAGGTTGTTTCGTTAGAGAGAAGAAGGTTAAGAGGTGACTTAATAGAGGCATACAAAATGATCAGAGGGTTAGATAGGGTGGACAGCGAGAGCCTTCTCCCGCGGATGGAGGTGGCTAGCACGAGGGGACATAGCCTTAAATTGAGGGGTAATAGATATAGGACAGAGGTCAGAGGTGGGTTTTTTACGCAAAGAGTGGTGAGGCCGTGGAATGCCCTACCTGCAACAGTAGTGAACTCGCCAACATTGAGGGCATTTAAAAATTTATTGGATAAGCATATGGATGATAAGGGCATAGTGTAGGTTAGATGGCCTTTAGTTTTTTTTCCATGTCGGTGCAACATCGAGGGCCGAAGGGCCTGTACTGCGCTGTATCGTTCTATGTTCTATGTTCTATGTACACTGTTCCAGCTGCCAATCCCGGCCTGAACCCGGTGCCGCAGTGGCATTCTTCCCCGCGCCGGCCCCGACGTCAAATGGCGCAGGTCTATAGGAGCCGGCACGGAGGAAAGGAGGCCGGGGGGCAGAGATGCTGGCCCGCCAATCGGTGGGCCCCGATCGCGACCAGGCCACTTCGGAGGCCTCCCCCCCCCCGGGGTCAGACAACCCTCCCCCCCACAGGCCGCCCCCGGACCCTTGAATGCCGAGGTCCCTCCGGCCCAGAGGATGTTAGAATGGCGCCGGCGGGACTCGGCTTTTTGATGCCGGCTGCTCGGCCCATCCGGGCCGGAGAATCGGCAGGCGGCCTGGGCCGGAGAGTCGGCACATACCCGACCGGTGCAGGTGGTGCTAATTCTCTGCAGTGAATTGCGTCCCGGCGTCGGGGCGGCGTGGCACGGTTTGCGTGGCGCCGCGCCGATTCTCTGACCCGGCGGGGGGGGGGGGGGGGGGGTCGCAGAATTCTGCCCAAGAAGGTTTCTTCTTTTACCCAAGAACTGTTGTAACTGTTAACTGTAAAGCTTTTTCTTTGTTGCTGATGTGGTCAATTCTGTGATTAAAGTTTGTTTTGACATAAAAGATATTGGCCGCATTGGCCGCATTGAGCAAGGTGTTTCTCAGCACCCGCAGTACCGGGAACGACCCAGCTATTCAAAAGCACTTTGCCATTTATTGGGCCTCGGCAAAGAACTTCCGGTCGAGGCCGTACTTTTGTCATTTCCTGCAAAAGACTCCTCATGGGTGAGGGTGACATTTTTAAAGGCAGCCCCAATCCTTCAACTCCCCTCAGCACCCCCACAATGGCCTGAGAACCCCCCCCCCCCCCCCCCCCCACCACCACCACCAAATTGCCACTTCCAGGGTCCTCAAGCCCTCCCCCCTCACCCCTCCTCTTCTTGGCCCACCCCGGGGCCCGACCCCTGACACAGGCAACCTGGCCAGGCTGACAGTGCCAAGGTGTTCAGGTGCCAGAGGGAGTGCCAAGGTGTCACCCTGTCCTGTTCCCGACCACCCAGACGTTTCCAATGGCCTGGGAGAATGTCCAGGGGCCATTACAACTGCTCCATGTTTGTGCCGACCAGTACTAAACGTCGCCCAGGTGAGGTCTCCTAGGAATGGCGGTGAATCCAGGGTCCCAATTGAATCTGGTGAATGTATATTTAAGTTAGCCTAATGGCTGATTGAAATATGTGGTCCTGAATCTCGCCCAACGAGAGCGAGATCCAGATCACAATGCCTCACGAGATTTTGTCGACGCTCGCAAGACGTTTTAAGCGTTACATATCTTGGAAGAGGCCTCTCCCGAGATTCAACGGCCTCGTCCCGACATCAAGTCAAGCGCGATGAGACCACTGAATCATGCCCATCTTTTGGTCAGTGTTGTGGTGCAGTAACATTTCCTCGCAGTTTTACAAATTGAAAATAGTTGGGTTCTCGTTCGGGACCCTAGCAATATAATTATACTTCATACACCACTAACTGCACTTTGATGGAGAAGGCACCCTGTGTACAGTTTTCGTCCCCTTATCTAAGGAAAGATATACTGGCGTTGGAGGCAGTCCAGAGAAATTCACTAGGTTGATCCCAGGTAGGGTGAGATTTTCTTCTGAGGAGAAGATAAGTACATTGGGCCAGTTGGGAGTTTAAAAGGATGAGAGGCAACCTTATTGAGACATGTAGGATTCCGAGGGGGCTTGACAGGGTAGATCCTGAGAGATTGTTTCCCCTTATGGAAATGTCCGACCAGAGGGCATAACGGGTCACTCATTTAAGTCAGAATTTCTTCTCTCAGAGGGCGATGAATCTGTGAAATTCTTTACCGCAAAGAGCTGTAAAGGCTGGGTCATTAAGTATGTCCAAGGCTGAGCTAAACATATTTTTAATCAGTGAGGGAGTCAAGGGTTATGGGGATGTGATAAAGTGGAATAGAGGATCATCATAGCAGATCAGTCATAATATCATTGAATATCAGAACAGACCCGATGGGTTGAATGGTCTACTTCTGCTCCTATGTCTTATGGTCTTATTCACAGACTTTGCTGTTGTTTCCATTATGAGTTCTGTTTGCTCTGGCATGTCAAAACTCTTCTTCAATAGATTTTGTTTATCCAATCTTCAAATATTTGCTGTCATGATTCTCTCAATATGCACCCTGTTTTTTGGAAGGGCTATTACAGGAAGGTAGTGAGAGAGGGTAGCCCTCTCTCTGTGTGCACCATTATCACTGGTGTATTTTGTTGACACAGTAATTACCATCGCTGTGAGATTCGTTTTTTAAACTGTTGAAATGTGGGGCGCAATTCTCCGGACTTACGAAAAAGTCGGAGAATAGCGGGTGGCGTAAATTTTTACGGACACGCTGGTCCGACGCCCTCCCGCTATTCTCCCCCCCCCCCCCCCCCCCCACGCCCGCCCCCCGACACGAATCGCTGCTTGCCATTTTTTTACGGCGAGCAGCGATTCACCCCTGGCTGATGGGCCGATTTCCAAGGCCTTTACGGCCGTTTTTATGAACGTAAAACACACCTGGTCTGACCGTTCGTAAAAACGGCCGTAAAGTCCCGATCTGGGGAACCATGGCACCGATTGGCACGGCCGTACCACGGCCAAAATGGATTTGTTTGAATTCAGCACCAAGTCTAAATAGCCTCACTGAGTTCTGGGTTTCAAGGGTGCCATGGGTGCCCACCGATCGCGGGCAGCGGGTACTTAACCCGCGCGCTCTTTCTCCCTCCACCGCCCCGCTGGATCCATTCGTGGGGCGGCTGAGGGGCATACCGGCCCGCGCATGCGCGGGTTTCACGCATATGCGTGATGACGTCATCCGCGCATACGCGGGTTGGAGTCGTCCAATCCGCGCATGCGCGGCTGACGTCATCTGACGTGTCAGCCGTCGCTAACTTTGGCTAGCGGGCTTAACGAAATTCGTTAAGCCCGCGATGCCAGAGTTCACGGCCGCGCGATGCTAGCCCCGACCAGGGAGATGAATCGTTTCCCGGTCGGGGGGGCGGAGGCTGGCGTCAAACGCGCCCGTTTTTGACGCCAGCTTCCCGATTTTTCGTAACTCGGGAGAATTGGGCCCGTGAAGTTTGCAGTGCCACAGGAGAACTGACTGATAACTGAAAACATTCAGGAGTAATTTTAAATGTTGGTGAAGGTCCTTCTCAACTTGATGTGCAATGACTGGGAATCGAGGGAAAATGTAGCAGTCACCATCTTACTGATCTTTAGGGTAACGCATGTTTACTATTGTAAGCTGATTTTAGCTGTCAGTTCCAGTCCAGTTGGTAGCTCTGCCACCTCAAGGTCAGGGGATTGTGAGCGCCAAGTCTCACTTCAGAGACGTCAGCTGCCCTCCCAGTGTAGTACTGAGGGAGTGCTGAACTGTCACACCTGTCGTCTTTCAAATGAGGTTCATGCTCAGGTGGATGAGAAAGGCTCCTGATATTGTTCCAGAGAAGAGGAGGGAAATTCTCTCCAGTGTTGGGACCAATGTTGATCACCCAGTGAACAACATGACAAGGGATTATCTGATCTTTTATCTCATTGCCACTTGTGGAGGCTTGCAGTGCACAAAATGCCTCTAGTTACAGAGAAAGAACTTGCAATTCTTCCGTGACTTTCAGAAACTGAGGATATTGTAATGTTCTTGTCAGATGGCCTGATTTATATTACAAGAACACTTGAAGCTAAAGCTGTAAATGCTTTATTAACATTAACAGTGGGTAAACTATATACAAAACAACAGATGAACAACAGTAAGGTCAAGCACATCAACCTCTCTCTTCAGCTTCCTCCAGTCAGTCTGAGGGGTCACCTGATTTGAATATTCACTTACAAACTATTGGGACTCCTACTGGTGAGTCGCTGAATTACATCACAACCATGATATCACTACAAATATCCTTCAGTTAACAAAAGACTTGTAAAATGTAGCCACTGTTATAATGTAGGAAAGATAGCAGCCAAATTGCACACAGCAAATCCCCAAATGAAATAAATGATCAGCTAATGGGCGCAATCAAATGGCCAGGTTGCGCCTGAAAGCTATGGCAAAACGTGGGCGATAGAAGCCAGGGGAGCCGGCTGCAGGGATCTCCCCGGTTTGCAGCCCTTCGCAAGATCTTAGAACAGAATAGAATAGAATAAAACAGTACAGCACAGAACAGGCCCTTCGGCCCTCGATGTTGTGCCGAGCAATGATCACCCCACTCAAACCCACGTATCCACCCTATACCCGTAACCTAACAACCCCCCCCCCCCCCCCTTTACCTTATCTTTTAGGACACTACGGGCAATTTAGAACATAGAACATAGAACGATACAGCGCAGTACAGGCCCTTCGGCCCTCAATGTTGCACCGACATGGAAAAAAAAATTAAGGCCATCTAACCTACACTATGCCCTTATCATCCATATGCTTATCCAATAAACTTTTAAATGCCCTCAATGTTGGCGAGTTCACTACTGTTTCAGGTAGGGCATTCCACGGCCTCACCACTCTGCGTAAAAAACCCACCTCTGACCTCTGTCCTATATCTATTACCCCTCAATTTAAGGCTATGTCCCCTCGTGATAGCCACCTCCATCCGCGGGAGAAGGCTCTCGCTGTCCACCCTATCTAACCCTCTGATCATTTTGTATGCCTCTATTAGGTCACCTCTTAACCTTCTTCTCTCTAACGAAAACAACCTCAAGTCCATCAGCCTTTCCTCATAAGATTTTCCCTCCATACCAGGCAACCTCCTTGTAAATCTCCTCTGCACCCGTTCCAAAGCTTCCACGTCCTTCCTATAATGAGGCGACCAGAACTGTACGCAATACTCCAAATGCGGCCGTACTAGAGTTTTGTACAACTGCAACATGACCTCATGGCTCCGGAACTCAATCCCTCTACCAATAAAGGCCATCACACCATAGGCCTTCTTCACAACCCTATCAACCTGGGTGGCAACTTTCAGGGATCTATGTACATGGACACCGAGATCCCTCTGCTCATCCACACTACCAAGAATTTTACCATTAGCCAAATATTCCTCATTCCTGTTATTCTTTCCAAAGTGAATCACCTCACACTTCTCCACATTAAACTCCATTTGCCACCTCTCAGCCCAGCTCTGCAGCTTATCTATGTCCCTCTGTAACCTGCAACATCCTTCCGCACTGTCTACAAGTCCACCGACTTTAGTGTCGTCTGCAAATTTACTTACCCATCCTTCTGCTCCCTCCTCTAGGTCATTTATAAAAATGACAAACAGCAACGGCCCCAGAACAGATCCTTGTGGTACGCCACTCGTAACTGAACTCTATTCTGAACATTTCCCATCAACCACCACTCTCTGTCTTCTTTCAACTAGCCAATTTCTGATCCACATCTCTAAATCACCGTCAATCCCCAGCCTCCGTATTTTCTGCAATAGCCAACCGTGGGGAACCTTATCAAATGCTTTACTGAAATCCATATACACCACATCAACTGCTTTACCCTCGTCCACCTGTTCAGTCACCTTCTCAAAGAACTCGATAAGGTTTGTGAGGCATGACCTACCCTTCACAAAACCATGCTGACTATCCCTAATCATATTATTCCTATCTAGATGATTATAAATCGTATCTTTTATAATCCTCTCCAAGACTTTACCCACCACAGATGTTAGGCTCACCGGCCTATAGTTACCGGGGTTATCTCTACTCCCCTTCTTGAACAAAGGGACCACATTTGCTATCCTCCAGTCCTCTGGCACTATTCCTGTAGCCAATGATGACCTAAAAATCAAAGCCAAAGGCTCAGCAATCTCTTCCCTGGCTTCCCAGAGAATCCTAGGATAAATCCCATCAGGCCCCGGGGACTTATCTATTTTCACCATGTCCAGAATTGCCAACACTTCTTCCCTACTCACCTCAATGCCATCTATTCTAATAGCTAATTTATCATGGCCAATCCATCTAACCCGCACATCTTTGGACTGTGGGAGGAAACCGGAGCACCCGGAGGAAACCCACGCACACACGGGGAGGACGTGCAGACTCTGCACAGACAGTGACCCAGCCGAGAATCGAACCTGGGACCCTGGAGCTGTGAAGCATTTATGCTAACCACCATGCTACCGTGCTGCCCCTTGCGATCAGTTTTTGGCTGTTCTGCATATTAAAGTGGGACAGTTAGTTTCCCAAGGCACCCAAAACATTGGCATTTATCTCCTTCACCTCGGAGACCTCTGGGAAGCTGCGTTCAGTACTGGTCTCCACAAACGGGGGTCAGACGAATGGTACTCACGGTGATCTCCCAGGGGATCAGACGCCCCCAGGTGCTTGCCCTCTGGGCAAGGTGATGCCCTGGCACTGCTGGTGCCACCTGGACATCCTTGCACTGCCAGAATGGCACCCTGGCAGTGCCATCTGGGTTCCAGCCTGGCATTGCCAAGATTCCCAGCTGGCACTTCCAGCTAGCAGGGGCACTGCCAGAGTACCAGGCTGGCACTGCCAAGGTGCTAATCTGGCATTTTGCGCATGGTGGCAATTGGGCCGGGGTACTCTGTGCGGGTGTTGGAGCTTAGGGGTCGGACGTTGGGTTTATTTTAAATGGCGTCCCAATCTCTCACGACACCAAGGGGTTCCAGCAAGTGGACCTCCTCAGTTCAGAAAACGCGGCTGTGTGCGGCTTCGACCGTGCATTCCCCACTGAGGCCCTCGATCTAACCAGGGGCGCATTAAATAATAGGGTGTTGCTCGGTGCCTTGAGTGCCGGGAAACACGTGGCAAAATACCCTCACAATGGGAGTTTGTTCCCATTTAGTTCAATCGCACCCAACCTGTTTAAAGGTATTTGCTGAGGATTAAGTATTGACCAGGGCACCAGATAACTCAAAAGAATGTTAAAACATAAGGAATAGAAGCAAAAGTAAACCATATCACCCCTTGTGTCTGCACCCAACCTCCGACTCCCAAGCCCCAACACCCGCACAGAGTACCCCGGCCAAGTTGCCGCCATGCGCAAAATGCCAGATTAGCACCTTAGCAGTGCCAACCTGGTACTCTGACAGTGCCCCTGCTAGCTGGAAGTGCCACCTGAGAATCTTGGCAGTGCCAGGCTGGATTATTGGCAACGATAATCTTGGTTGATCATGTGTCTCAACTCCATTTTCCCACCCATTCCCTATTTCCCAAAGCAAAATTCTCCCCCAACCGGCGGGGCGGGCTGTACCGGCGCCGAGGAGTGGCGTGAACCACTCCGGCGCGGGCCTCCCGGAAGGTGCAGAATCCTCCACACCTTCAGGGGCTAGGCCAGGCCAGCGGGGTTGGTGCTGCGCCAACCGGTGCCAAAGGGCTTGGCACCACACCAACCAACGCCGAAGGGCCTCCGCCAGCTGGCATGAGTTGGCGCATGCATGGGAGCGCCAGCGTGTGCTGGTGTGATCCCAGCGCATGGGCAGGGGGGTTCTCCGCGCCGGCCATGGCGGACCGTTACAGCGGCCAGCGTGGAGGGAAAGAGTGCCCCCATGGCACAGGCCCGCCCGCGGATTGTGGGCTCTGTTTGCAGGCCAGGCCACTGTGGGGGCAGCCCCCGGGGCCAGATCCCCCCGCGCCCTCCCGAGGACACCGCAGGCCGCCCGCAGAGCCAGGTCCCGTTGATAAGGACCTTGTTTGATTCACGCCGGCGGGACTGGCAGAAAACGGGTGGCCACTCGGCCCATCGCGGAGCAGAGGATCGCCGGGGGGACCATTGGCAATGGCCCCCTACCGGCACGCCGCATTACCCACCCCTGCCGAAAAACCGGCGCAGGAGAAGCCGGCATCGGGGTGTGATTCACGCTGCCCCCTGGCGATTCTCCGGCCCGGGGATGGGGGTCGGAGAGTCCCACCCCAGAGCTCTGCTCTCTGTGGAGAGATATATGGAGTTAATGGGCTGGATTTTCACTACCGAGTCAAGAAATTCCCCAGCTCGGCAGTCCTGCCTTGGTTTAAAGGGCCCTGTTAGATCCAATGTTCACTTCAGGGAGGTGGGGGGCAGAATGGATTCAGGTCACTGACCCCAGAAGCAGATTTTAGATGGTCATGGGGCTGGGCGAGCACGGACGTGTGTTGATTAGAACACCTGCCTTGATTCTCTGGGACTTTCTCACAGTTGTTTGAGATGCTGTGATGCCCTTTAGTCTTCACCCTCTGAAGCCAAGTGGAGATGAAAAAAATAAACTTCTAATAGTCTAATACAACTATCACTCATACAAAATTAATGGTGAAACAAATCTGATTCACGAAACACATTCAAAGCATTTAAATCTCAAGAGGTTAATCTGTTATAAAAACAAACACACTTTTATGCAGTAGCCACATCAGAGAGAGCGAATCCTTTAAGAGCCTATTTAAATTGTTAATCAAACTGTAAACTCAGAATCCCTTGCTGAGAAAAGTGCTTTTGTAGTTTTTGAAACGTAGCCAAACATTCATAGTGAGATAACACCAGACCTGGGGAAATGTCAATAAAGAAATCTTCTGAAACTGTGGAACAGGTTGTCATGTTTTTTTCTAAGCTACACCAGATGAGCTGTCAATCAAAGCAGTGCTGCAGACTGTATTGTCTGTCAATCAAAGCAGTGCAACAGTCAGTGCAAACTCTCACTGATAGCTTAAGTCTGTTTTTTTTACAAGTTAAATAGCTGATGATTTTTTAATAAATTCAGAACATGTCAACTAAACAGAATGTATCCACTTTTCAAAAGTTTTTTTGTCGACTCCTTCAATTCATGACTCCCACATTATGGGTTAGGGTTTTTTGAACAGCCAAAATGGATTTGTTTGAATTCAGCACTGAGTCTAAATAGCCTCACTGAGTTCTGGGTTTCTGTGGATGTCATGCCCTGCCCCCATGCTCTTCCATCAAAAAATTGATCTATTGGAAATGGGGGTGGGGGGAGCAGACATGCTTACCCAGCCCTCCATTTTTAATAGTCCGCAGTGTCATCCTTGCTCTGTGAATATTTTGCCCAACGTTTTAGCTTGAGACTTTTAATCAGAACAGTCCCATATTCCTTTATTAAATGAGAGTTCAACAATCTGTTTAATTCTCCAACCATGAGTGTGATCAATGATGGAGCATCCACAACCCTCTGGGCTAGACAAGGTTCTTCTTGTTTTAGATACCCCAGCCGAGGGGAAACAACAATACAGTAGGAATCCATTCAGCCTGTCACGTCCGTGGCGACTCTCTGTCGAACAATCCAGTCAGTCCCCCTCCCTGCTCTATCCCTGTTGCTCTGCTCAAGCACCCATCTAATTTCTTTTGAAATCATTGTCTCCCCTTCCACCAGCCTCACGGGCCGTGAGTTCCAGGTCATTATCATTCACTGCATTCTCTTGCCCAAAACCGCAAATCTGTGTCTTCCCAGTCCTTGTACCATCAGCTAATAGAAACTTTACATTGCCTGCCTAAGCCTGTCATAATTCAGCATGCTTCTGTCAATCCCCTTTTCTCCAAGGAGAACAACCCCAGCTTCTCCAACCTAACTTTGTAACAAAATGGTTCATCCCTGGACCCATTTTGGTAAATTTCCTATGCACCCTCTCAAAGCCATTTACATCTTCCCGAAAGTGTCTACCTTGTCATGCCCATTCAAAAAAACTCCAACGCGATCACCTCTCATTCTTCAAATAGTGCTGTGGGATCTTTAAACCCTTCCTGAAAGGGAAGACGAGGTCTCAGTCTAAAGTCTCACTTGAAAGATGGTCCACCCAACAGTGTAGTACTCCCTCAAGAATACACTGGAAGAATCAGCCTGGTTTATGTGCTCAAGCCTCTGAAGTGAGACTTGAACCCATAAACCACATGTTGAGGTGACACTATATCCTCCTTAAACCATGCTGATTAAGTGACTGGACTCTCAGCTGTGGCTCAGTGGGCAGCAATCTCGTTTCTGAATTGGAACGTTCAAGTTCCACTCCAGGACTTGAACCTGAAGGACCAGGCTGGAGCACCTGATGCAGCTTTGAGAGTGTTGCACTGTTGGAGATGCCATTTTTTGGCTGATGTGTTAAAGCAAAGCCTGTGCACTGTCTCACGTAGATGTTAAAGATCCCATGACACTATTTCAAAGACTAGCAGGAGAGCTATTCCCGGTGTCCTGATCAATCTTTATTCCTCAGTGAACATCACAAAAACAGACTATTTGGTTGCTGTCACATTGCTGTTTGTGGGAGCTTGCTGTGCACAAATTGGCTGCTGTATTTCCTGCATTATACTTCAAAAGTACTTCATTGGCTGTGAAGTGCTTTGGAACAGAACAGAGGACCTGAATGTAAGTTCTCTCTTTGTCTGCATTTTCTCTTAAAATGGAAATTGGACCAGGGTTGAGTTATTTTTTGTGGTCCCCAGGCTCGAGAGGAAAAACTACTTCTTTAAATCGATTAAATAACCTGTACAGCGATGGGAGGCGGGGAAGAAATCAGATTGCTTCTCTTTGATCTTTAAAGTTATTATATTTTTGATATCCCTGGCAATTTAAAAAAAAATCACCAATGCCACAAGTCTGCAAGATGAACTATACCATGTGAATGAAAATTGCAGAGTGGTAGAAGATCAAAGCTTCTGTGAGAACGGCAATTTTCTTCTGAAAATGAATGGTGCTGAGATTGAGTCACGACAGGCTCCTTTCTGATTTGGAAATTCTGCTGTGATGAGCACAATGCCATCCCGGGGCCTGGTGTCTGACTTGAACTCAAACTCATGGACTTGATGACTAAACGAGTCAGTGCAAGTATTTTCACGCTAAACTAAGGACAATGAATGATCAAGAGTCTCATCACTTTGTGACTCTTTACAGCCAGTGAGATACTTTGATTTTGAAGTGTAATCACAATGATAATAGAATCATAGAATTGACAGTGCAGTAGGAGGCCATTTGGCCCATCGAATCTTCTCTGGCCCTTGGAAAGGGCACCCTACTTAAGCCCAAGACCCCGTAACCCAGTAACCCCACCTAACCTTTTTTTTTGGACACAAAGGGCGATTTATTATGGCCAATCCACCTAACCTGCACATTTAGGACTGTGGGAGGAAACCAGAGTGCCCGGAGGAAACCCATGCTGACACAGGGAGAAAGTGCGAACTCCACACAGTCACCCAAGGCCGGAATTGAACCTGGCACTCTGGAGCTGTGAGGTAGCAATGCTAACCACTGTGCTACTGTGCCGCCCATCTGAGGCAAAGCAGCAAAAAGAAGTAATCTGCACAAAGCAAGTTCCCACAAATTGCAATGTGATAATAACCAGATAATCTGTTTTTAATGAGTTGGCCGAGGGATAAATATTGGTCAGAACACCAGTGGGAAATCCCTCTACTGTTCTTCAACATCCAAAATTGGCACAGTGGCCAGAAACCAGAGGTAATTGTTGACGGCTGTTTTGGTGACTGGAAGGCTATTTCTAGTGGGGATCCTCAGGGCTTAGTACCCAGTCCCTGGCTTGTTATGGTGTATATTAAACATTTAGATGTAAACATATGGGGCCTGTTCAAGTGGTTTGTAGATGACACAAAAATTGGCTGCATGGTTGATAGTGAGAAGGATAGCTGCAGACTGCAAAAAGATACAAATTAATTGGTCGGGTGGACAGAAAAGTGGGAACTGGAATTCAACCCAGAGCGGAGTGAGGTGATGCATTTGGGAAGTTCAAACAAGGCAAAGGATTACACAGTAAATAGGAGGATACCGCGAGGTGGAGAGGAAGTCAGGGACCTTATCACTCTGCAGCGATGGATATATTACAAATTCCAGAAGGTACAACACCCCTAATGAGACTTTTTCACACACTTCCAGCAATTGCTTTTTTGTGAAGAATGCTCGAATACGCAGCAAAATTCAGAACCTTCTCAAAGAAAATGTCATGAAATGTGGATGTTCTGAATATGTTGAACCATACATTGGAACATCTAGCGGAGTATTACGGAAACCGGATACAATTTTCTGAAAAGGTGATACTGTGGCCATGGTGGGTATTACTATCAGATACAGAGACATTTGGAAAATGTGCGGAATGAAAACATCTCTAAGCATAAACATCTTGCAGATCGGATCTAAGCCAATTACAGATGGCCAAAATGCTAAATCTGGCTTTGTAATGGGTGCTTGCAGTAAATGGTTCAGATGCAATGACTATTGAGACGTTTTACAAATCGAACACAATAAAGCGTTCACCAGTCAAACCTTTAGATTAACAATGTTTTTAACATTTGGGATTTTACATAATTTTGCATACTTATTCCTTTTAACACTTTTTAATTCATTTTTAAATTTTTTCCCCCTCAATTTTAGTAGGAAAATGATATATTTTATTTCATCACTCACAAATAAATTGATGTAGGGATTTGCTGATTTGTTAATTCGAGCAATAAATATCCAACTCATTGGTTCAGTCCTCCATATGTGTGAATTCTGCCTTTGATATGTTAGTTTGCCTTAATCCACCCACTCCATGTATGGAATTTGGCCTCATTGCTATTTTATGGCAACATGGACAAGCCAAAGAAAAACCCAAAGTACATATTATATTTTATATATTAATGTCTATTACTAACAGGACAGGTTGGTAAGGTGGTTAAGAATGCATAAGAAATACTTCCCTTCATTAGACAAGGTATAGAATATAAGAGCAGGGAGGTTATGCTGAAGCTGCATAAAACACTAATTAGGCCAGTCACTTCTGACAGGTGCAGTTCTGGTCACTTCATTACAGACAGGTGTAATTGCACCGGAGAGGGTACAGAGCAGATTTGCGAAGATATTGCCAGGACTGGAATATTACAGCTATGAGGAAAGGGTGGATAGGCTGGGGATCGTTCTCTTTCCAACAGAGGATACTGACAGGAGATGTACAAAATTGGGAGGCCTAGATGAAGTGGATGGGATGGGACTATAGATCAGTGAATAGGGCCATAGATTTAAAGTGATTGGCAGAAAGATTAGAGGGGAGATAGAACATAGAACAGTAAAGCACAGAACAGGCCCTTCGGCCCTCAATGTTGTGCCGAGCCATGATCACCCTACTCAAACCCACGTATCCACCCTATACCCGTAACCCAACAACCCCCCCCTTAACCTTACTTTTTTTATTAGGACACTACGGGCAATTTAGCATAGCCAATCCACCTAACCCGCACATCTTTGGACTGTGGGAGGAAACCGGAGCACCCGGAGGAAACCCACGCACACAGGGGGAGGACGCGCAGACTCCACACAGACAGTGACCCAGCCGGGAATCGAACCTGGGACCCTGGAGCTGTGAAGCATTTATGCTAACCACCATGCTACCGTGCTGCCCCAGATGAGGAAGGATTTTTTTTTCACCCAGAGGGTAGTGAGTATTTGGAATTCACTGAAAAGGGAATTGAGGCAGAAACACTCAACTCATTTAAAAGGTGTCTGGATATACTGAAGTGCTGTCACCTGCAGAGACAGGACTACATTTTGGAAAGTGGGATTAGGCTGGGTGGCTTGTTTTTCTGCTGATGCAGAGAGGATGGGCTAAGTGGCCTCTTCCTGTGCAATTTAATGATTCTACAGCATCATGGGATCTTTTACTTCAACCAGAGAGGTAGTCAGGACCTTCGTCTAACATCTCATCGGAAAGGCATCACCTCCCCATGTTAGTTATTTTGCTGTTAAGCCTGGCGTTTATTGCCCATTGTTAGTTGCCTTGAGAAGTTGACAGTGCAAGTGAGTGACTGACTGGGCCACTTCAGAGTCTTTGGTCTGGAGTCACATATAGACCAAGATCAGGTAAGGGTGGCAGGCAGATTGCTTTGTCTCGAGGACATTGGTGAACTAGATGAGTTTTAATGATACTCCAAAATTTGATGATCATTTTTACTGTTGCCAGTTTTATATCTCCAGAATTATTTTTAACTAAATTCCAGATCCTACGCTGCCTCAGTAGGATTTCAACTTGAATTTTCTAGATTATCATGTGAATGCACTCATCTTTGGATGAATTGTCAGCTCAAATAGAAATAAATATGTATGACCTGATATGACTGCAAGGTGACCAAGGCCGACTTGAATGTTCAAGGGCACTTGACATTTTGGTTGGACAAGAAGTAAGGAAAAGGTGGTGGGATAGTGAAGTTAATTAGAATGGCATTAATATAATAGTGAGAGATTACCTTAGTTCTAGAAATTAAGTGGTTAGAGGTCTGGGTGGTGATAGTTTGGGTAGTGATAAGAAATAGCAAAGGTAAGAAGTCACTAATAGGTGGTTTATATGCCCCCAAATAGTAGCTACATTGTAGGACTGGGTATGTGAGAACAAATAAAGGTAGCTTGTAAGCAAGGTGTGACAATAATCAAGGATAATTTTAACCGACAAATGGATTGGATGAATCAGATTAGTAAAGGGGGGCTGGAAGATGAGTTCACAAAGTATTTGGAACAACTTATTCTGGAGCCAACCAGAGAGCAGCCTATTTTAGACATTGCAATGTGCAATGGGACAGATTTATTAATAGTTGAGGAGCCTCTAGGTAGCAGTGACCATAACATAATTGAATTTTGCATTCAATTTGAGGGAGAGAAGAGTGGATCTAAGACTAGTGGATTAAACTTAAATAAGGGTAATTACAAGGATATGAAGGCAGAGCTGACTACAGTGAACTGGGAAAGGTGTGGGTCAGTAGAGATGCAATGGCAGATATTTAAAGAGGTATTTCATAACACTCATCAAAGATACATTCCAGTGAGAAAGAAAGACTCCAGGAGAAGGATGCACCATCCATTTCGAACTAAGGATAGTAACAAATTGAAAGAAAAAGCATACAATTCTTAGAAGCAGATCAGAAGATTGGTCAAAACTTGAATACCAGTGACAAATTATGACAAAAATAATGAGCGAGAAATTAAAGTAGATTCGAGGGGCCTACTTCTGCTCTTAATTCATATATTCATATATTTGTATTTTCAGATATGAGAGAAAACTGGCTAGAAATATAAAAACAGATAGTAAGATGTTCTGCAAGTATTTTTTTAAAAAGAGTAACTAAAATAGGTGTTGGTCCACTAAGAGTGAGAATGGGGAATTAATAATGGAAAGCAAGGCAATGGTGCAGCGTTGAACTGATGTCTGTCTGTTTTCACTTTAGAGGATAAAAATAACAGATGGAAATTTCTGCCTGAGGTCAACGGACCTTTTCCTTGTCCATCAAATTCACTGTCCTGCCGCAATATTCTTACGATGGGCAGAACTGGAAGATTTAAGCCAACATGTCAGACATAATTGTGAATCAGAAGGTGAGAGAGAGGGAGGAATTTAAAACAATTCTAATCACCAGGGAAAGGGTACTGAGATATTTATTAGAACAAAGGCTGACAAGCCCCCAGAATCCAATGGCCTTAAAAGAAACGGGGCTGAATTCACCGCCGTCAGGATTCTCCATTTTGCCGGCAGCCCGGGGGTTTCCTGATGGTGTGACGCTGCCCCACAATGGGAAATCCCATTGACCAGCCGGCGAAATGGAGAATCCCAATGGCGTGCCATACCAGAAATCTGGTGCGGTGGGATGGAGAAACACGTCCATGGTTTCTGAGATAATAGAGGCATTGGATTTAGTTTTCCAAAATTCCCTAGATTCTGGAAAGATCCCATCAGATTGGAAAATAATGATTGACTAATGTATTAGTGTTTTTTGAGGAATTAACAAACAACATGGATAAAAGGGAACTTGATGAAGTGGCTATTGAGGTTTCCATAAGGCATCTGATAAGATGTTACATCAAAGATTACAGTCCAAAGATGTGCGGGTTAGGTGGATTGGCCATGCTAAATTGCCCGTAGTGTCCTAAAAAGTAAGGTTAGGGGGGGGGGGGTTGTTGGGTTACGGGTATAGGGTGGATATGTGGGTTTGAGTAGGGTGATCATTTGCTCGGCACAACATCGGGGGCCGAAGGGCCTGTTCTGTGCTGTACTGTTCTATGTTCTATGTTCTATTACTACCCAAACTAAGAGTTCGTGGTGTTGGAGATTAGCATTGATAGAGGATTAGTTAGCTAACAGGAAGTAGCAAATAGAAATAAATAACTAATTTTCAATTGGGCAAGCTGTAATTAGGGGAATACCACAGGGATCAGCGCTGGGACCTCAAATATTTACAATCTATATCAATTATTTGGAAGAAGGGCATGAATGTTGCTAAATTTGCTGATGACAGAGAGGTAGGAAAGTAAGTTGTGGAGAGGACACAAGGGGCAGGATTTTCCACTTCTCCCCTCCCTGCGGCATGGTGAGTGGTGGCGGACCCAGGACATCCTGGACCCAGGCACCAGGGAGGCAACACACCATCCTGGAGTCTCTTTCACGTCCACTGAAGCACCTATCTGTGCCCCTGACTATAGAGTCCCCTATGACTATTGCTCTTCTGCGCTTTGACCCTCCCTTCTGCGCTTTGACCGTCCCTTCTGAACATCAGAGCCAGCCATGGTGCAACTGCTCTGGCTTAAAGAAAAATAAATGGCAATATAAATCACCTCACCTTTGAAAATCTTTGTTCAGTAAACATAATGCATATTTGAGGTTGCGTAGGGACAGTGAGTAAGCTCGCCCACATGGACAGACCGGGATCTGGCAGACAGAGCGGAACCATGGTCCTGAACCATTGTACACTGTGGACTTGGTTTGTATGCTCAACAGTTCCGGGCTCTGCAAATGATGTGAGGGTGGAGCATGCAGATCTGCCAGTTTTGTGCTGTAAGGATAGGCATAAGATTAAAACAGTTAAATATCAACATTTGAAACACACCTCGGGTTGAGTAGACTGTTGGAGGCGAGATAGACAGGCTATATTCATGCTGAGATCTGTCTGCCAGTTAAAGACACTGGTTTGAATTATCCATATCACTGAACTTGGAGGACAATCTCAGCGCTTTTATAAAGGTCAGCACCACATCAGTTGCACTTGTTGCCAAATCAAGCAATTAAATCAGTCAGCACAGCACAAGTGTTGTTTTCTTTGTTATTTTCCAATCTTGGGAACACAACTCGAGTTGGAAGCCAGAATTATATATTTGGAAGACCCCGAGATGTCTGTTCAGGGGCAGAGGGTGTGGGAGAAAACAAAACAAGAGATTATTGTCAAAAAACTAGCCGATCTTTTTATAACCTTTATCAATGTCACAAGTAGGCTTACATTGACACTGCAATCAAGTTACTGTGAAAATCCCCACATTCCGGCGCCTGTTCGGGTACACAGAGGGAGAATTGAGAATGGCCAATTACCTAACAAGCACGTTTTTGGTGATTTGTTAGGAGGAGGCGGTGGCATAGTGGTGTTGTCACTGGACTAGTAAACCAGAGATCCAGAGTAAAGAAATTTGAATTCAATAAAAATCTGGAATTAAAAGTCTAATGATGACCATGAAACGATTGTCATACAAAAGCATTGGGTTCACTAATGTCCTTTAGGGAAGGAAATCTGCCCTCCTTAACTGGTCTGGCCTACATGTAACTCCAGACCCACAGCAATATGATTGGCTCTGGAGTGCCCCCTCAAGGGCAATTAGGGATGGGCAATAAATTCTGGCACAGCCTGTGATGTACCCGTTTGGAGACATCCTGGACCCTGGCACCAGGGAGGCAACATACCATCCTGGAATGTCTTTCACGTCCACTGAAGCGCCTATCTGTGCTCCTGACTATAGAGTCCCCTATGACTATTGCTCTTCTGCGCTTTGACCCTCCCTTCTGAACATCAGAGCCAGCCGTGGTGCCACTGCTCTGGCTTAAAGAAAAATAAATGGCAAAATAAATCTTTCGGGACTTGTGAGAGGAAACCGGAGTGCCCAGAGGAAACCGTCGCAGTCACGGGGAGTGGGAATCGAACCTGGGAGCTTGCACTGTGAAGCTACAGTGCTAGCCACTGTGCTACTGTGTCGAACCTGGGAGAGTGGCCAAGGGAAGCGGGATGAGATGGTGGAATGGATGAGAAATTTTCCCACTGGCGCCACATCACTGGCTCTCCTTGAAGATACACTCACACCTATAACCTGCATTCAGCTACATTTCATAACTGCACCATTTTTAGTTTCCTTTTTCTTACATTTAATGGATGACCATTGGCTTGCTTTACACTGAATTGTAGGATACGGTATATTACACCAATGGTCTCCCGGGTAATAGAGTAATTTATTCAGCATATTGTAATTCCTAGTCTACACATCAACTGAATTACACAGGGAAGGATCTGGTGTCAGTAAAAATTTGACCCAGATTACTTCTGGTTAACCAGTCGACCGTGGAAAATGAACTGTGCACAAATTTTACAAGGGAGCTGTAACTAACTCAGTGAGAACAGTCAACAATATAGAATCTATTCACTTCCTGTGAGATCAAAAGGACCTTGTCTCTCCTTCCCCTCTTCTACCCATTGGAAAAATCCTTATCAAAACCTCAGTTAAAAACTCTGAAGACAGTTGAGTAAATACATGACTAATGGAGCTTTCATAGTCCTCACAGAGGCTCACATGTGTCAAGTGACAACAGAGAACAGCTTTGAAAAGCTGGCTGGTGGGAAATCTGCTTATCTGGCCGAACAACGACAAAATAGCAACAGATCAGGAATAAGCTCCTTACCACTGAGTCAAACAAATTTTGGCTTCAAGACCCTCTCCAGCGACCTAAGCACAGGATCCTGGTTGACACTCCGGTGCAGTTCTGAGGGAGCGCTACACTGTCAGATGTACTGGCTTTTTGGATGAGGCATTAAAACAAGTTCCTCTCTCCCCTCTCAGGTCCTCAGCTGGACGCAAATACCCCATAGTAATATTTCAAGGAAGAACAGGGGAGTTCTCCCTGACATCCTGCGTCCAATATTTATCCTTCAATCAATATCACGGGAAACAGATTCTCTGGTCATTATCTCATTAGTGTTTGCTGATTCATGCTGTGCACAAACAAGCTGCTGCAATCCCTCCATTAGAACAGCAACTACACTTCTTTGCTTTTTCTGCTCCAGAGTGGTACTTGAAACCATAACCTTCTGATGCCAGGGTGAAAGTGCTGCCCATTAATTCACAGCTGAATACTGGGGGAGGGGGTACTAGCAGTACGAGCATTATTGGAGTTTGGAAACATTTGGGTATGGAGGCAGTTGGTGGCTTTGAGCTTGGATTTGAACGCTGCGAGGATGGGGACGGGTGTTCTTATTCCAGAATTATTTCACAACTGCATTCCGATTCTCCAACTGCCACGATAGGAGTGACCTCTGGATTGTTAGTCCAGTAACACAGCCATTTCACGGTCATACCCTGATCGTGATGCTTCTTGTACTCAATCCTCATTCTTTTCCATGGATTCTGCCATTATTTGATTAAATGTAAGGGGAAACAAAATGGCAAAATTAGGAGATCGATGGCAGGACACTATTTTCACTGTATCAGTTGTTTTTTGAAGGTAGCTCTCGTTATATAATCAGATTCAGGTTTCTGTGAGATATCAAGACTGACAGCGTGATTGGATGGAATTCAAGAGAACCTTGCTTGGATGCATTGGAGGTTTTATCACATGACCCACCTGCCTTTATCACAGAAGCAGTCTAGCAGTGGAGCCACTCCAGGGGTCTCAATGGGAACAACTCCAGGTGTCTCAGTGTGGAACCATACCAGGGGTCTCAGTGCAGAGCCGCTCCAGAGGTCTCAGTGCGGAGCCGCACTAAGGAGGTCACTGTGCGGAATTTCTTCAGGGGTCTCAGTACAGAGCTGTTTGTAAAGTGCCAGGATTGGGTGAGCTGTCTCACAGACTAGTCAAGCAACAGCCTGACATCAACATACTCACAGGATCAGACCTTACAGGCAATTTCCCAGACACCATCATCACCATCCCTGTGTATGTCCTATCCCACTGGCAGGTCAGACCAACAAAGAACATAGAACAGAGAACATACAGTGCAGAAGGATGACATTCGGCCCATCGAGTCTGCACCGACCCACTTAAGCTCTCACTTCCACCCTATCCCCATAACCCAATAGCCCCTCATAATCTTTTTGATCACTGGGGGCAGTTTATCATGACCAATCCACCTAACCTAAAGGTGCTGGTACAGTGGTATACAGTGGGTAAGGAGTTGCCCCGGTAGTCTTCAACATTAACTCTAGTCCTCATGAAGTCTGATGGCACCAAGTCAAACACGGGAAGGAATTCAGCCTCCTACTAAATACCATGTACCATCCCCCTCAGCTGATGAATCAGTACTTCTCCATGTTGAACACCACTTGGAGGAAGCATTGAGGGTGGCAAAGGCACAGAATTTAGACTGGGTGGGGGACTTAAATGTCCATCATCAAGAGTGCCTTGATAGTACCACTACAGACTGATCTGGCCGGGTCATAAAGTTCATGGACTGGGACTGCACCAAGTAGGGAGAAAACCAACAAGAGGGAAAAACATACTTGATCTCATCTCACCAACTGGCTGCCTTAGGGGTATGTGTCCATGACAGTATCATTAGGAGTAACCTTGGACAGTCCTTGTGGAGATGAAGTCCCATCTTCACATTGAGGATGCCCTCCATTGTGTTGTGTGGCACTGCCACTGTTTTAAATGGGATAGATTCAGAACAGATGTAGCAACTCAATACTGGGCATCCATGAGGAGCTGTGGGCCATCAGCAGAACTGTACTCAACCATAATCTGTAATCTCATACCCAGCATATTCTCCACTCTACTATTACCACCAAACCAGGGGATCAACGCTGGTTCAGTGAAGAGTACAGGAGGGCATGCCAGGATCAGCACCAGGCACACCTAAAAAGGAGGTGTCAACCTAGTGAAGCTAGGTTGCATGCCAAACAGCATAATTAGCAAGTAATAGACAGAGTTAAGTGATCCCTTAATCAATTGATTAGATCTAAGTTCTACAGTCTTGCCACATCCAGCAGCAAATGGTGGTGGACAATTAAACAACTCACTGGAGAACAAGGCTCCATAAATATTCCCATCCTCATTGATGGTGGAGCCCAGCACAACAGTGCAAAATATAGGGCTGAAGCATTCAGAGCTGAGTGGATGATACGTCTCAGCCAGAGTACCCCAGCATCGTAGATGTCAATCTTCAATCAATTTGATTAACTTCACGTGAATCAAGAAACCGCTGAAGGCACTGGACACCGTAAAGGTTATAAGCTCCGACAATAGACCGCCAATAGTACTGAGGACTTGTGCTCCAGAAATTGCTGCGCCCCTAGCCAAGCTGTTCCATTACAGCTACAACCAGGCCAATCACTGCCCCATCAGTCTACTCTCCATCATCAGCAAAGTGATGGGAGGTCATCAACAGTGCTATCAAACGGCACTTGCTTAGCAATAAACTGCTCACGGACTCTCAGTTTGGGTTCTGCCTGGATCACTTGGCTTCTGACCTCATTAGAGCCTTGGATAAAACATGGAGAAAAGGGCTGAACCCCAGAGATGAGGTGAGAGTGACTGGCATTGACATCAAGGCAGCATTTGACTGAGTGTGGCATCAAGGACGCCGAGCAAAACTGGAGTCAATGGGAATCAGGGGGAAAGTCTCTGCTGATTAGATTCATACCTCACAGAAACAAAGATTTTGTGGTCAAACATCTCAGCTCCTGGATACCATTGTGGGTATTTCTCGGGGGGGGGGGGGGGGGGGGGGGGGAGTCTGGGACCACTATCTTCAGCTGCTTCATCAATGACTTCCTTCCATCAGATGGACAGAAGTGGGCATGTTTGCTGATGACTGCACAATGTTCAGCACCATTCGCGACTCCTCAGATACTGAAACAGTTCATGTCCAAATGCAGCAATAAATTCACCTGAGAAAGGAGCAGTGCTCTGAAAGCTAGTGATTTGAAACAAACCTGTTGGACTTTAACCTGGTGTTGTAAGACCTCTTACTGTGCTCACCCCAGTCCAAAGCCGGCATCTCCACATCAAATGCAGCAATACCTGGACAATAACCAGGCTTAGGCTGACAAGTGGGAAGTAACATTTTCCCCTCACAAGTGCCAGGTAATGACCCTATCCAACAAGGGAGAATCTAACAATTAGACCATTGACATTCAATGGCATTACCATCACTGAACCCCATCTAGCAACATTCTGGGGGTTACTATTGACCAGAAATTAAGTTGGACTCGCCATATACTGTAGTTACAAAAACTGGTCAGAGGCTGGAAATCCTGCGGCAAGTTAATTCACCTCCTGACTCCCCAAAGCCTCTCGACCATCTACAAGGCACAAATCAGGATTGTATCGGAATAGTCTCCACCCATCATGGAATTAAGGTTTAAAATTGAAGCCGACAATAAACCTTTGGTTCCTCTCCTTCACCTAAAGGGAATTGCAAAAATGTCACAGAGAATTCAACATTTTCCACTGAGACTCATAAGGCACGATTCAATGACTGAGTACATCCAGGGAAAGTACTGGACGACAGCAGATGGATTATCAAAAATGCCAGTGGTAGGAGTCAAGCTGAAAAAGTTAAATTCTTTGAGGAAGAGGAAGCAAATATTTTGGTCATTACCAAACACTTATCCGCCACTGAGAAAAGACTATAAGAAATTAAACAAGCAGAAAAGAAGGATGATGAGCTATTCAGAAATGAAGAGTTTTGGCAAAATGGATGGCCAGAGTACTCGCCAAATAATCCTGTACTTTGCCAATACTTTAAGAAAAGGGGACATCTCACCAACATCGATGAGTTCTTAGTTTTCTACAGTAGGCTATTTATCCCCAAATCATTTTGACTCGACATTCAACAGAAAATCCACCAAGGTCACTTGGGAATAGCGAAATGCAGAGCAAGGTCCCAGCAGTCAGTTTGGTGGCCAGGCATAGAACATAGAACATAGAGAACATAGAGAAATACAGCACAGAACAGGCCCTTCGGCCCGCGATGTTGTGCCGAACTTTTGTCCTAGGTTAATAATAGATCATAGAATTTTGGACACTAAGGGCAATTTATCATGGCCAATCCACCCAACCTGCACATCTTTGGACTGTGGGAGGAAACCAGAGTGCCCGGAGGAAACCCACGCACACACGGGGAGGATGTGCAGACTCCACACAGACAGTGACCCAAGCTGAAATCGAACCTGGGACCCTGGAGCTGTGAAGCAATTGTGCTATCCACAATGCTACCGTGCTGCCCTTAACAACAACTTAATCTACACTCAATAATCCCTAACGTTTCCATCTCAACTACTTCCACAGGCAGTGCATTCCATGCCCCCACTACTCTCTGGGTAAGGAACCTACCTCTGACATCCCCCCTATATCTTCCACCATTTACCTTAAATTTATGTCCCCTTGTAATGGTTTGTTCCACCCGGGGAAAAAGGTCTCTGACTGTCTACTCTATCTATTCCCCTGATCATCTTATAAACAAACCTTTATCAAGTCACCCCTCATCCTTCTCCGTTCTAATGAGAAAAGGCCTAGCACCCTCAACCTTTCCTCAAAAGACCTACTCTCCATTCCAGGCAACATCCTGGTAAATCTCCTTTGCACCTTTTCCAAAGCTTCCACATCCTTCCTAAAATGAGGTGACCAGAACTGCACACAGTACCCCAAATGTGCCTTACCAAGGTTTTGTACAGCTGCATTATTACCTCACGGCTCTTAAATTCAATCCCTCTGCTAATGAACGCTAGCACACCATAGGCCTTCTTCACAGCTCTATCCAGTTGAGTGGCAACTTTCAAAGATCTATGAACATAGACCACAAGATCTCTCTGCTCCTCCACATTACCAAGAACCCTACCGTTAACCCTGTATTCCGCATTCATATTTGTCCTTCCAAAATGGACAACCTCACACTTGTCAGGGTTAAACTCCATCTGCCACTTCTCAGCCCAGCTCTGCATCCTATCTATGTCTCTTTGCAGCCGACAACAGCCGTCCTCACTATCCACAACTCCACCAATCTTGGTATCATCTGAAAATTTACTGACCCACCCTTCAGCTCCCTCATCCAAGTCATTAATGAAAATCACAAACAGCAGAGGACCCAGAACTGATCCCTGCGCTACGCCACTGGTAACTGGGCTCCAGGCTGAATATTTGCCATCCACCACCACTCTCTGACTTCTATCGGTTAGCCAGTTCGTTATCCAACTGGCCAAATTTCCCACTATCCCGTGCCTCCTTACTTTCTGCATAAGCCTACCATGGGGAACCTTATCAAATGCCTTACTAAAATCCATGTACACTACATCCACTGCTTTACCTTCATCCACATGCTTGGTCACCTCCTCAAAGAAGTCAATAAGACTTGAAAGGCAAGACCTACCCCTCACAAATCCGTGCTGACTATTCCTAATCAAGCAGTGTCTTTCCAGATGCTCAGAAATCCTATCCCTCAGTACCCTTTCCATTACTTTGCCTACCACTGAAGTAAGACTAACTGGCCTGTAATTCCCAGGGTTATCCCTATTCCCTTTTTTGAACAGGGGCATGACATTCGCCACTCTCCAATCCCCTGGTACCACTCCTGTTGACAGAGAGGACGAAAAGATCATTGCCAACGGCTCTGCAATTTCATTTCTTGCTTCCCATAGAATCCTTGGATATATCCCATCAGGCCCGGGGGACTTGTCTATTCTCAAGTTTTTCAAAACGCCCAACACATCTTCCTTCCTAACTAGTATCTCCAAGAGCTTACCAGTCTGTTTCACACTGTCCTCTCCAACAATATGGCCCCTCTCGTTTGTAAATACTGAAGAAAAGTACTCGTTCAAGACCTCCTATCTCTTCAGACTCAATACACAATCTCCCGCTACTGTCCTTGATCGGACCCACCCTCGCTCTAGTCATTCTCATATTTCTCACATATGTGTAAAAGGCCTTGGGGTTTTCCTTGATCCTACCCGCCAAAAATTTTTCGTGCCTTCGCTTAGCTCTCCTAATCCCTTTCTTCAGTTCCCTCCTGGCTATCTTGTATCCCTCCAGCGCCCTGTCTGAACCTTGTTTCCTCAGCCTTACATAAGTCTCCTTCTTTCGCTTAACAAGACATTCAACCTCTCTTGTCAACCATGGTTCCCTCACTCGACCATCTCTTCCCTGCCTGACAGGGACCTACATATCAAAGACACGCAGTACCTGTTCCTTGAACAAGTTCCACATTTTACTTGTGTCCTTCCCTGACAGCCTATGTTCCCAACTTATGCACTTCAATTCTTGTCTGACAGTATTGTATTTACCCTTCCCCCAATTCTAAACCTTGCCCTGTTGCACGCACCTATCCCTCTCCATTACTAAATGAAAGTCACAGAATTGTGGTCACTACCTCCAAAATGCTCCCCCACTAACAAATCTATCACTTTCCCTGGTTCATTACCAAGTACTAAATCCAATATGGCCTCCCCTCTGGTCGGACAATCTACATACTGTGTTAGAAAAACTTCCTGGACAGACTGCACAAACACCACCCCATCCAAACTATTTGATCTAAAGAGTTTCCACTCAATGTTTGGGAAGTTGAAGTCACCCATGACTACTACCCTGTGACTTCTGCACCTTTCCAAAATCTGTTTTGCAATCTGTTCCTCCACATCTCTGCTGCTATTGGGGGATTACTCAGTTACTCCTAATCATGAATTGCTTTACATGTGCAGTGAATAGCAGAATGAACCACTGGCATCCTCCATCTTCCCTTGGAGGTCATGGCTGCACCTGGGAATTCATTTATTTGAGTTTAAATGCAAAGTTTTCATCATTGTCATTGATTATTACTTCAGAACCATGGGGGAGGCAGTCATTACATCACTAAGAAGAAACTTCGTGGCACATGGCATTCCGGATGTTGTGGTGTCAGACAACAGGGCAGTGTGGGGTCTTAGTGTGGAGATTCTACTGGGGTCTCAGTGTGGAGCTGCTCCTTGGATGTTAGTGTGGAGCTGCTCCTGGGGTCACAGTGTGGAGTTGCTCCTGCAGTCTCAGTGTGGAGCTGCTCCTGGGGTCTCAGTGTGGAGTTGCTCCTGCAGTCTCAGTGTGGAGCTGCTCCTGGGGTCCCGGTGTGGAGCTGCTCCCGGGGTCTCAAAATGTGTTTCAAAGTTCTGTGCTGGGCCGAGGTTTGTTCTTGTTCTGTGTCCAGTATTGTTCTGTGCTCTTCAGGAATTAGTAACTGGGCAACGCTGGTGTAAAATTGTAAGGGGTGTTTTGAGAAAAGAATGTTCAGTTTACCTTGAACATTTTCGGTTTCTTAGTTACAGATAAGCACATTGGAAATGGGCTGGTCGGAATAAAAACTGTTTGACTGATGGTCAAGAATCATCAAATTGGGCAAAGAAGGATCTACTCTCTTTCCAATTGGCTGTGAGAAGGTGGGGCACTGTGATGATGGATGTGTAAGGCCACCGATGGCAACAAGGTGTGGGCGGGATGGTTGAAGGTGAAAGTCATGTGATATCTCCAGGAATATGTCCTATCAGAGTTGACAAATGTAACCGGGAGCATGCAACCCAATCGACTCTGGGTATTCAAAACTACATTCTTCATGTAAATGTAACATGCTAGAAGAAAAGAAAATGACATGGCCATTTGGCCTTTATATAAAATAGCACCAAATAGTTTTACACATACCTTTAGTCTGTGTCTATTAAATTGGAGCATATTTGTCAGCTTTGACAGAGAGCAATGCTGAAGCCCAGGAAAAGGATTCTGACCCTATGACTCTAACTCAACTGTGACCTGCCTGCTCGGTGATCATCCAAATCCATCTCGGAAATGGCACCTTCAGATTTAAAGAGTGAAACCCATTCATGGGTTTTATTACAAGGTAGGACAATGCAACTTGTGGAAGCAGAGCCCTCTGTAACTACTTCTCCACATTGATCTCAGGCTTCTTTGTGTTGAATCTTGCTGAAGTGGGGAATCTGACAGCATACCCTGTCATGTGCTTGGAGTGTGCAGCTGATAACAGCACATTGAGGGCCACAGAGCAGTTTGTACTGGTGAGACCACAAGTCTAACTCCTTAACCAATGAGATTGAAGGATTGAGAACGAAAGAGGAAAATGTGGGTGAATTAGAGGCCAATCAAAATCAGAAAGGGACAGTAAAGATAGGGAAAGAAAGATTGGGTTAGGGAAAAGAGAGAAAATGGACAAAAATGTGAAAAACAATTACAATTGAACAACCATTTATTACCTGTAGTAATGAGATTAAACAGTTTAAATTGTTTCCTTTGGGTCCAAGAGATTGATTGGCATTGCAGTACCAATTATCACATTATTAAAAAAAAGTTTTATGTTCCAGACTTAACTCTAATGGCCAATTAATGTGCAAATCCAATAATTTCTTGGAAATAATGTGCAAGTAGTGGGTGAGATGCTGGTGTATATTGAGCAGCAACCTCTAGGGTTTATGCCTTTTGTCTTTTCTTTTTATCCACAATCTCACTGACTGAGTGTTGTCAGCTTTTTCCAGTAGGATTCAGCCCATTCTTCGACCCCTAATAATTGTTCCAACCTCTGCACCATGCACCATCTCTTGGCACCTCCTTTTCACTCCCCTGTACTCCTTTAATGATTTTAATTTCTGAATGCACGCCTTTCTCCCCAGATACCTTGCTTTCCTATTTACCTACCCTATTTACCTCCCAGTCCTTTCATAGTTTTCTTTTCCATGCTCATTCTTTGATGGGGGACTTTCCGCCTCCTTCTCCGCAGTGTGTTTTGCAGTGGAGAGGTGGCCTATCATTGGCCGGCGTCGAGATCTTCCAGTCTTCCAGTCCTGCTGATGTCAATGAGGTTTCCAATTGTTTTTCCCCTCTGTTGCCAGGCAACCTGCAATGGGGGTTCCCCATCAGTGCTGCCAGAAGTTCCCGCCAGCAGAGAAAGTGGGAAAATCGCTTTTCTCTCTCTCAGCTTTTCCCTCTCTTTCTCCATCCTCCTCTGTTCTT